>NW_026861249.1:0-133376 GCF_026571515.1 Ruditapes philippinarum | reverse complement strand
CCACAAAAACACATTTGAAAAATGGCATTTAAAAAGTGGATTCATTATTATTTAACGCATAAATGTTATAATAAACATCTTTTATAGTAAATATATTTTGATAACAGATATATCAATATGTTTAATCAAGATACTAGTGATGATGTGTAGCTTAAAATTAGACACGATTAATGATTAATTGATATGATTGATTAATATTACATGTTATTTGGGTTTTGGAGTGATATATATGGATATATAAACTACCGAGATTTTACATCACCGGAGCCGTTAGACGAGGGTGATATCTTATATTGGCAGTTAATATATCCACATATATATCACTCCAAAAACCCTTCCCCTGCCGAGTGAGACGGTTTTAAAATGAATCATTGATGTTTCAAATTAAACGTCGAAATATGTTTACCGCATAATGACGACACCGTATTTAATCTAACGAATTAAAAGAATACAGATGAGAATATTCATCATTACTCTATTTTGGCAAATATTTCTACCTACCGGCTTTTTGTTAAAAGCAGTCTTGTAAATCACTTACCGACCGCAAAACAGGTCTACAAATATATACCGACCGGTTTTTGTTCTATTGTTCTCTATACAATAAAAAATATGTGAAGTCGAGAAACTCGTGCATTACAAAATATTCACCGTAAACGCAGAAATTTGGAAAAATAACACTGAATTGTGCAAATTGATATGGAGGTGGGGGTGTGGGGTTGGTGGGGGTTAATGGGACCACTTTTGAATAGGAAAAAGAATGGATATAGATTTTTAAAGTTACACCGAGTTCAATTGTTGCACTATGTTTCCCAGGCGGAGAACACATGAAGAGATCAGTTTTACAGGTGGAAACCCGATACTCTGGTAAGAAAGTTTTCTTCAAATTTCCTTTTGAAAAATGCATATTTCACAAAAACTTTATACCCTATTCTGATCTCGTATGATTACCAGTTTATCCGACAGGCATCTCAAAACTCGCCAAAATCTTTGTTAACTTATTAAATCATTATCGAACAACTGCACAAGAAAAGTCACAAAATTGGTAAAATCGCTCTTTGATAGCCAATAACTTGACATCCAAGCAAACTTCTAAACATTTGTATCGCTCTAAAGGTTCTTTATTAACATATCATCATCCACCAAACGCCTGTTCTATTTCTATTCCGTATTTTTGGAGTATAATATCGTTTAAGCGAATTTTCAAAATGAACGCATGTGCCGAACTTTTCATGTGGTTCTATCGCTACGCTCTCTCGGTCTTCAAATCGCCACCCGGGTCTGTAATTACTATGCAGACCTATTCCTCGTACGGTAACTTTTACTTATTTGACAGTTAAAAAGTGCATGTATATTTGAAATTACACTGCGAACCGTACAAACATCGTCACAGCGCATGTTGTTTACAAGGTGGGGTACCCAAAAGGGAAATGTAAAGTGTATTGTCCAACAGTATTGACCTTGCACTTTATTATCTTTCGAAAAGGTCATTTGAATAAACAACGACCAGTATCTATCGAAAATATCGATATATTTGCTAATAATACTCGTCTGTGAGGTGTGATGTATTGGTATAGATGTCGGACTACCGATCTAAAAGACTCTAGTTCGAATTCTTACCAATACGTTATGCTTGTTTTATTACCTTGCAAGAATTAATTTAAAATCGTTTTACTACACCGTGTTTTAGAATACCTTCGTGGTGTGTTTATATACAATTTATTTTTTCAACGATTCTCTTTGTGACATTATGATATCGTAAAATGCTTTAAAGCATACACGCTTTATTAAAATACTACACATACACGGAACAAAAATAGTTTTACGAAAATGGTAATTTATAAAATAAAATTAAAATCTCTGAAATAAGATTCGGACCTACCAGTTTATGTCTACAGTCTTCAATTGAAACACATTCACCAATTACGATACGAAGGATTTTTTTATTTCACGGCATTTTCACAATTGGATATTTACACTCATATCGATTTACAAGTTGATTGTAACGTTTGACTACTGGGTCAAATGCATGTTTGCCAGGTCAATGTTGTTTGAATACCTGTCTGGATCGGTTATATCAATTTCTTTCGGCGGATCAAGTTTCAATTAAAAAGGGGAAACAATCTGAAAGGGTAATAAGCAAAAATATATGTTTCCTTTTTATTCATTTGAATGGAAAAGATTAAAAATCATTTAATTTCATGAATGCTGGTAAAACCATATACATGGTATTCGTGTCTCGTTACTTTGGGTAAAACTTATAAAATGACAGACTGTTATTACTCAGTGAATTTTTATCTTTATTAAGATACTAATTTATTAATGAACGACATTTTAAAAGATGTGTAAAACATTATTAAATGTTTAATTGGAACAAGCAGGAACGATTCACAGATCTCAAAAATCTGAGAAATTAAACTGGAATCTTTGTGTCCAAAACGCCTTTAAATTGACCTAAAATTTATTGCGTTAATGCGTTTCAGAATGATCGTTTATATCATTTCACTAATTTAAGTTTTAAATTCAAAATGACCAATGGAAATTCTGCTTCTATTAATTTTAACATAAAAAAACAAAAACAACAAAAGCAAGGACATTTCACCATAATTTACCATATACACGTTAAGGCCATTTATGAGAGACGGTCAACGTAAGTCTGGTTAATTTGACGGCCTTGCCCATAGGTTTGTTGCGTCAAAGTATGAGGACAATCAAATGAGAAGAAAATAAAGTACCGACGTTAAAGTCGCCGGACGGCAACTGAATTGACAGAAAGACGGGTTCAATAACATGACAACAGTCCCCGCAAAGATGAGGCAATGCTGGACTTTTTCTTGTTTCTGAAGTTACACACATCAGGGTTAGAATATTTAAGTAAAAGGTGCTTTTTCGAACAATAATTTTCTTTAAAAAATAGTATTAAAATGTCATTTTCTGCCTTGACGTTCTACGCCGATTAAAGGCCCGATATCACTCATAAATTATATCAGTTTTATTTTCTCAAGAAAGTTTTATTGTTGATATTCTTTTACAGTTATCTAGAAAATAATCATTTGCCACAAAGATTAACAATTTCTTCTTATTTCGACTTCCCGCTTGCAATGGGTGTCATCTTAGTGGGTATTTTGTATGGAAGTCCACACACTTCTATATTTACATTTTGCTACATTTATGACACATTTTTGACACATTTATGCACATATCATTCAACGCAACTTTCTGCAGCTTTTAAACATCTAATACGCTCTAAACCCATTATATATAACGACAATATTAATCACATGAAAAACTTTTTTTTTAAGAATTAAAGATTATGGATTTCTGAGGCACGATGTGCCTTTAATCAGCTTGTCACTTTTTGTCAAAGAATGAATAAAATCCATTCATAAAAAAACGTAACACAATTTAAGCATAATTTGTCCTTAAGGTCATAAATGTCGGTTTTGTCATACGTGTTCTTTTGTTCGAATATGAATAAAATCTGTAAATATATATGTATAGACCCTTTCAATTAAGACAGGATTCAAGTTGTCGCCCTTGGATGATGTCATTTGGGGATAGGCGGACATGGGCGATACGATTAAGTACATTAATATGGGGATTTAAAAATCTCAATCATTACTATTGAAGGATCAGTAGATTGAAGTTGCTAAGATCTTGTGTTATGAATGAGATATATCATAAAAAGGATGAAAATATAACATAAAAGGATGGTCAAATGAATAAAAATGTTTACCATAATAAGGTTAACGATTTCTTTCAATACTAGACTGTATGGCTGGGTTACTGATCATGGTAACCATTTTCGTTTGATTCTTAATTAGATGTAGATTACTTTTTTTCTCTGCTGTTACACAGTACCAAAGAGATATTTTAAGTTTAAAAACTGTGAGTATTCTGTAGTTTCGAAAAACGCCTGCATAATAATTAATTGCAAGATACTGGCTGAATAAATATTATTTTGATTTTAAGCATTACTGACACAAAGAAAAACATTGTAACAGTTATAATATGAAGTGCAATTAATTGGCGTGATGTACGATTTTTGGAGAGTGCTTTGTTTTGCCAACACAAATGCATATTATTCATAAAATAAATTTATGTAGTTTTTAAAAAAAATAAGCATAAAATAAACACTTCTTATGAACGTACATGACTGCATACTTCTATATAAAAGCTGGTAAAGTCATATTTACAACTTGATATTCTTATTCAATTTATATTCTGATTATCAAATAATGACAAACATCAAAAAAAGTAAAGTTGTTAAACATGTACATAGTAATTAGTTATTAACTGAATTATGATTTTACGTATTTGTGACTGTACGAGTTGGTAGTCATTCTGGAAGCTCAAATCAGTAAGGCGTGAACAATAAAGTTATTATGATGATCGTTAACCAAAAAAATTCGGATCAAAAATATTTTGACGTAATCTTATGCTATGATATTACTCTAAAGTATGCACTCTGGTGATTAATGATTTCCCTTGCATTAGAGAATAATAATACCTGTCATATTTTGCGGTTCGGATAGGAATATCCGTCCCGAGGTGACCCGCCCATTCGGCGGTAACGAGGCTTGCCGAGTTACCGCCCATGGGCGGTTGACCGAGGGACGGATATTCCGATCCGAACCGCAAACATATATCAGATGTTTTTTTCTTGCATATTCTACCATATTTGATTTATCTTTATTTTCAATGAAAATTTATATTATTACAACCGTAACTACTTTCTTACAACAGCGTATGAATTACAACTTCATTCATAACGCTAAAATGACGTCATCCTAAGCGTGCCATTGTACAGCACGCGACTCATCTGGAACCCCCCATGCCAGATGAAATTTCCGGCATGGGTAAAACTCACGGAAACGCCAGTCTGATATGCAAGAAAATCAAATCCAATAGATTAATTCCCTTTGTAATTCCGCTGTTTTAACCGGTACCAAGTATTAATCTTAGTCGCTGTTTTTGTATTATTTATTTCATTTTCTTGATATTAATTTTTTTATGTACATAAGGCAAATTGTTCATTTTAAAATCGTAATTGAACGATCAGTATTTACGAATTTAACTTTCAATAAGCTAACATTCTATGCGGTTTGTATAGAACAATCCCCCATTTACGTCACATCCGGTAAGGGACGTAACTCTTCCTTGACGCTTATCGCTTGAATGAAAGGGTATATACTAGTAATTATTAAGAATAGGTCTTTATAATAATGGTTTTATTTGTACATATCTCAGACGTCAAAAATGATTTTACTTTAAATGTGTGACAAAATTTTCCCTTAAAGCTAGAGAAATATCTCTTTATATTCTAGCCTTAATTTGCATAAAAATCATTTAAAAATGACTAATGTTAATCAAATTAATTATGCTTCAATCCAATAGCCTAATTTGTCTAGTTTAAATTGCACGATTTAAGTTCTAATATTTGTCTTTATATACTTATTTCTCTCTACGTATTTATAAAGTAATGACATTGTGACTGGATATTTAGTATTTTGATTATCGAATTGTTATTAATATGTAACAAAATTGTCCGTGTTATAATTTGCTCTTTCTTGTAAAGATTTGAACTTCATCTGTTGATAGTCTTAGTAGAGGTCTTTTTATGGTATATCTGTATCTATATCTATAATACTTACAAATTACATTCAAAGTAAGATCTTTGCTTTGTGGTGCACCACCAATCCTTGTTGCTGTACATCTGTATGTTCCAGCATCTGAACTCTGAAGCCTCCCAAGGTTTAATAAAGCTGAGCTACTAACAATTCTTCCTATTTCTGTCTTAGTCCACGTAAAACTGCATGTAGGATAACAGGTTGCTGTACAAGTTACTTGATTAAGACTTTCATTTTCATCTTTCTCATAGCTTGTATCACTTGGACTAAACGCAACATTGTCTGGACCATCTGAAACATATATTTTGTACCAATCACTTCTTCTGAATTGTGCCTAGATGATCTTATATATTTCAATGTTGGTCACTCAAATATTCTAAACGTTTTACCATATCTGACAGATAAGAACTATGTCTTTTTCTATGAAACGTCATGGATACTAATGCTATCATAAGACCAAAAAAAAATATGTCTGGTTCAGGAAACATTGGCCAAAAAACTTAGGAGGGTAGGGATTATTTTTTTTTTTTTGGTTGGTTGAGAGAATGTCTTATTTTCCATATTTAGATGTGTTGCTTGCTTAACATACTTAAACAAAGGTTGTAATCAATCAATTCAAACACCATTTTGTTATAAAATATCATCATGTGATATTGTGTTGTTTACTTTTTGTATGTAGTCATTTAACCATGTAGATCCTGTATTCATACTATTTTGCTTATTATGTACTTTTTCCCTTTGAATCACCCGCTGATCTATGCTTACCTGCATCTGACAGGTGTGACAATTAAAAATCAAGGGTCACCTCTGTGCATAACAAGTTATCAATAATGCTGTATTATACGCTTAAAGCATCTGACATGCACTAATACGGGGACCAAATTAACATAGTTATATATAATTTTAATATTAAACATTTTCAAATGGTCTTCAGGGGGCACAAGTCTATAAATATATGTGCAACTGGTACCAACATCGAATTTTCAAACAGCTAGTTTTTCACTTCAGTCTCAATATGAATTGTATTGGTAAAAATTTAAATAAAAATAATCAATGTCAACAAGTCAAGAAAAAATCTGGATGACACTAGACTATTTATAATAATAAATTAAAAATGATAAAATAATAATAAGTCAATTTTTTTTCAGGCCACAAAGACCGAGTTCCTTAGTTTTATTTCCGGCTTGGGTGATATTTTTCTGGCCCAGACATTTCAAGCATTATTTTATAATAACTCGGTTGAATGTAAAAATGATTGTCTTTCTTTAAATTAGTGTGACTATCATTAGTGTGACCATGATATAGTAACAAAAGAAGATGATGACCAATTGAAAAAACTTAAGCAGGGTAATCTCACAAAGTAGGAGTCCTTGGTCTTCCAAGCACAAAAAGTAGGAGTTCCTAATCACGTTGAATATGTGAAGCCATCTTTGCTGCACTTATGCAGTTGACAAATATGATGTATTAGTATATTAGCAGAGTAAGGGGTTGGGGAGTCGGAGTTTGAACAGAGAAAAAGCTTATTCAGGAAAATGGTTATATGTCCCAAATAGAAAACACTGTACCATAAAGTGATTGAACAGATTTTAAATATAATTTCAAAAACATACATCATCAGACCATTATGCCGTTTTCTTCCAGATTCACTTCACACACCCCCTCCCATAAAATATTCATTGTATGTTACAAAAACATACAGTAGAGCTCTACTGGTAAATACCTCCTACCTCCATCTCAACTAATGTAAACAATATCTTTAGTAAATTTAATTCCTAATCTATATTTTAAGTGTTATTACACACATTTTAACAAAACATATCTTCCTTTTGGTTACGATTTTTTTCAATCATAAAAAGCGCCATCGCGAAAATATGTGACAATTGAAAATGTGTCTGTTTCCTGCAGAATCATTTACAATTATACTTGTTGTTGGTTTTGATCATATAAGATTAAATATTTTTTATTATTTTAAGATTGTTACCCATTGGCTATTTCAAGAGGCATCGTTTTTTCAAATTTGTAATTTACGGCAAAATTTACCGCTGTTGATGAAACTCTTTGAAGACAGAGTTGACTGGTAGACCTATTTAGTTGACATGTACAAAATAGAGTTAAGGTTGGTCAATATCTTTAATAAATTCTTTGCATCACCGGGAACTTATAATCAATCAGGTCATTGATATTTTTAACTTTTTAAAATTATATTCGGCCCAAAAATGTTCGTACCGAAAATCGAAAAAACAGTTTAGGGTCGGCGGTAAAAAAAAGGGTCGGTCGGGTTCCCTGAACCAGACATAATTTTTTTTGGCCTAATCGATAAAGTGGATATAGAGAAAAATGTTAACTTAAAAATATTAAGCACACTAAATGTAAAATGTGACTTATACACAGGTCTAATACAAAAATATATTTGAACGGGTTTCGCAGCTTATGCAATATGGTTTCTCCAGCTGTGTTCTCGTCCAAATTTTATTTCTGAGTTAAACAGTTTAATGTTGAATAAGTTTTTAATATATATCAAACATTTATTTTCATCCAATCACTGCTTTAGAATTTAATAACTATTACTCAACAGGCTAGGCAATCTAGCAGAACATTCCTGCAAAAAGTGTAAAATGCTCTGCTGGAATGCTCAGCTGGCTTGGCAATCTATTAGGGCATTCCTAAATAAAGTATAAAATGCTCTGCTGGAATGCCCAGCTGGCTTGGCAATCTACAGGTATCAGGGTATTCCTAAATATAGTATGAAACGCTCTGCTGGAATGTTCTGTTGGCTTCGCAATCTGGCAGGACATTTTTAAATATGGTATAAAATTGCTCTGCTGGAATGCTCAGCTGGCTTGGCAATCTAGCAGACCATTCCTACATAAAGTGTTAAATACTCTGCTGGAATGTTCAGCTGGCTTATCAAGGTATTCCTAAATATAGATTGATAATGCTCTCCTGGAATGCTCTGCTCGCTTGACAATCTAGCAGGGCATTTTTATTCTATTGTGTGAAACTTCTCTGCTTGAATGATCAGCTGGCTTGGCAATCTAGCAGGGCATTTCTAAATATAGTGTAAAAATGCTCTACTGTTATACTCAGCTGGCTAGGCAATCCAGAAGGGCATTCCTTAATGTAGTGTTGAAATGCCCTGCTGGTATGCTAAGTTGGCTAGGCAATCTAACAGTACATTCCTCAATCATGTGTAAAAATGCTCTATCTAATACTCAGCTGTCTTGACAATCTAGCGGGGCATTCTTAAATACAATATAAAATGGTCTACTGGAGTGCTCAGATGGCTACGCAATCTATCAGGGCATTCCTAAATGGAGTGTAAAAATTATCTGATTGAATACTCAGCTGTCTTGGCTTTCTAGCAGGTAATACCTAAATATAGTGTAAAAATGCTCTGCCTAAGGGATGCTTAGATGGCTTAGGCAATCATCAAGGCATACCTGAAATGCTCTGCTTCTTAGGCACTAGCAGATTTTCAGGAATTTTTGGTGTCAATAGAAATAATGATTTTTTGACTTACATGGACCTTTCAATTTCATTGGCCTTCGATTTAATGTTGAAAACTTGCAGTCTTTCAGGAATTTTGGTGCCAATACAAACAATGACCATTTCATTGGTCTGTGACTAATTCATGGAATTGCAGACTGTCAAGAATGGAAATAAGATTACACTTTAAACATGTATATAGACAAACAAACATCATAAATATTGACATTATAATTACTTGAATTCCTTTTTAATTCATTATGGATTAATTCATGTAATCAGAAACTTATAAATGTTGTTTTATTTCCCATCCAATTAAATTGTATAACATAATCTTTGTGTAGATTATACTTAATTGTTTCTAAATAGAATAAATGATACGGTTTAAATTTATATATATTTGTCAGGGTTTAAATAACATGTGTTAGTTTTTCTGCTGGTCAACTTCTATCCTTCGCCTTAAATCGGGGGAGGAGTTTACTTTCAGTTGGATGCTTAGACTCACTGGCGTAAAATGTGGTATTCAACATCCAGTGAAGTTGGCAGTAGGATGTTCTGATACTGTTTTGTTATTTAAAGAATTATAGATCGCAAATAGTTATAAGTGTAAACTTATTATCATCCACTATGAATGACAGAATGTATTTTATTGTACCTGACACACTCAAACATACTTTATGATATGTGTGGTGTAAATCATGACAATTTTAATATGTTGACTTTTGTTTATAATTTTATCTATACGTGGGTTTAATGAACTTGTAAATTTAATTTATTTGGGTAACCATAATGTCTTACCCTGCAAGTACATATTGTTAAAATCATCGTTTGTAATAAATCAAAGCATATTGTGCTGAAAATAAAGATAAATACCTGAGGACAACCATGTTCTTGAAAAAAGAAAATTAATACAATTGATACTGTGACAATGTTATAAATACATTGCTCTATTGGTATACTTAAGACTGCAGTTATTTTAAGTATATTTATTAATATAACATTAATTTGTTAATCTAGCAGTATGATTTCAATCCATATTTGTATTTATTTTGAAGTTTTGTTAAATTATAATTTGATGTGTATATTGTTTAAGTTTACTTTATTATAAAATGTTCAAACTGTGTTGTTTATTCTTGGCAAACCACACGCTGTTTACGCATACTTATTTAAGTTATCACACTTAACTTAGTTTTGATATCTTTGGATACTCATTTCTAAATGTATAGGGGCAGTATTAAGTAGTTATGGGGAACAAAATATCTGTATACAATGTATTTAGGATTTGTCTTTTGAGTGCTCTGTCATTCCCAATAATAATTCAGACTGTTTGAAAATGTCAATATCGAAGATTTTTACAATTTAGTAATTGATGATAGCAACTTTTTTAGAAACAGAGGAAGGTCTGTTAATTGTGATGAAATATGCAAGGGCAAAACCGATCTGCTCTTTATCTAATGTTACGGAGGGGACATAACCAAAAAAAGAATTCTGGTAAAGGAAAACAGTATCCTACTTTTCGACAAATTCAAGACATAGAGACAAATATATGAGATGAGAAGAAAATAAAATTTATCTAAGATTTACATTCGCACAAAACTGAAAAGTATAAGAAATGCAATAAGGGGTTGCATCACTAACATAGCTACAGAAATACATATGTAGCACAATTCGGATAGATGAGGGGGAAAAACAAGTAATCTTTTTTTTTGTATTTCAGAAAAACTATAATTATGTCCCATCTCTCTAGATTAAATAATTCATACCTACAAAATAATAGATTGGGGTCTTTTATCTATGACCAAAAATCAATGATATGGACCTGAAAATTTACAGAAAATTTATATAGTAATGCTGATGTTATTGGGGAACATATTAATGATTTTTCTGACAATACAAATATATAACAATTATCAGAGAACAATTCAAATAGTCCTAGAAGGACTCCTATCTTCTCGTGAGACATGTCCAAATGCACTTTTAAAAGACGTATATGAATAAATGTACTCAAAAGTCCAGGCTTCAGTCATCGGCGCTTTTTGAGAGAGTATATGATTTTTTATAAAAGTTTTCTTGGTCATACAAATAAATTGGTCCATGTTTGTTTGAGAAGCAATTAATTATGGATTCCTCAGGAACACTGAATAGAATTCATGTCAGGAGAACCGACTGTTCAGAAGCAACAAGTAATTATCTTGCATTCGGGCAAAAGATGAACAAGGTGCCAGATACAATTTGCTTTCTAATATAAAACACTGGCGAGCAAAACTTACCTTCAATGTTCGCTTTATAAAATTAGGCACACAGGATCAAAATTATGCCAATTAGGTTAAAAACAGTTTTAGACTCCATTAATATCTTCTGATTCAAACTGGTTTTATAAAAGGTAGATTTAATTCGCGCTCGCACGCATCAAAATACGTTTATTTGAGAATGACATGTATGAAATCTACAATTAGAAAACACAATAAGATTACTTGTTGAAATGCTATTCGATCGAACCATAGCATTTGTAAAAAGCATATTGAAATCACACACCATTGTCTTTTAAATTTCATAAAAAACACACTCTCTTCTTCAATGTTTGGTCAATGTTTAAACATGGATATCCTCTATTTTATGAAATAATGTAGCACAGCTGACAGTTTAAAATGGATTATCTCATGAATCTTCTTCGAAATAGAGGAATGGGAGGTGTAACACTCGCTCGTATCGAGAAGAGCAACCCCATAACATAGTTCCGTATTTCAAAGGGGTCTCTTTATTTTGTGTGCTGAAGATCACTGCAATTAAGAAACTATAAAAGATATTTAACATGGAATTCAATATTATAATCATGGTGGTACTATCAGAAAGTCTATTGCGAGTTCTAGCTTTGGATGACTACTTATCTCTATGTTTATATTAGATGCGTTCAGATGCTTACTTTGAATAACACGCTTAGAATACACATAACCACCCAAAAGCCTACCAAGGAAACTTGCTATCAGTAGCAATTAGTGGCTACAATCTTTTACGTGGCTTAAGGTAAACCTTAGATAAAATAAGCGGAGTGATTACATGAGTCATAGATGTCAAATATTTGAGCTAAATAAATGGCTATTCTACAAGAGTATATATAGTACTAATAGATCTAGTTGAAAACAGTGGAGAACTAGGAACTGGGGTGGCAAGAGCTTTTTACAATTGCTCGGTATAAATTTTTTAACAGTAAAATTTTCTGTAGATTTAGAAAAATGGTAGATATTACATTTCATCTAGATATAAATTTAGAAATAGAAAATTGGCATAAAGTATTAAACAGGAATAGGAGCGAGTTACTCGCTATTGGTGAGATCTATTACAGTCTAGTATAGATTATAGTCAATTATAAGTACCCACTACTTCTAACACAGTTGTCACTGTCTTCTCAAACCCAAGTACACAAACACATTACTCAAAAGATTATTAATTAAAAATGTTTTATGAATTTGTTTGGGGTGGCCATCAATATACTAAATATTCTAAGTGTTTTAATAAAAAACTACAGGGAAGGTGCGTTTTAAAGTCAAGAGTGATTGATGTATTTGCATTATATGAAAGAAGTTTTGAATTACACTATTGAACGTGGAAATATACGAAAGAGCTTTTGGTTACTGGAAGTGGGTTATAAATGTTTCTCATTTATAAGTAACATTTTTAAATCATAAAGACAAAGTTATCCTAACTGTGGCACACAGTGGTAATGTCAGAGAAACTTGTCTGTACTAAATCCAAAGTTGTACACATTCTTATATTTGATAGAATATGTTCTGAGTCATAGCTTTTATTGCGACTATATAGATATGTGTGAAAATAAAGCAGACTAATAAAGACAAGTTTGTTAACTCGTCCATAGTGGTGTGTACCAATAATAATTAATAAAATTTGTTGACTAGAACTCATGATTCTAAAAGCCTGTTATGTCTAAAGATTCAAACTGTGAATGGAAAGTGAAGTGAAGTTTTGTTGTATCACATAATAGGATTATATTATGGCAAAAATTGGAAATTTCTCGATATGAGTAAAACAGAAATTTTACATGATAGACAAATGGGGTACCAAATATGAAAGTTTTTCTCAGATTCTATTATAGAAGGGTTTGAAAGTGCTAATAGAATGAGTAGCATAAAGTCTCTAAAAATAGAATATTCGTGAATACCAATGTTAATTATTGCCTTCTATTCCCTTTTATATAAAACATAATATTTTTTATGTAGAGTGGAACCTCTACATTTATATTGTACTGTTATGTGATAATTGTCAAATACCTATCATGTATAATCAAAAAACTCGGAATAGCTTATTTTAACTATTGAGACAGTATACTTAGCGAAGTGGAAATACCAGTGTTTGAAATGTGTGCTAATACCTTGATACGATAGTCGAATAGAGTATCTTACCAGACAAATATTCACAATAGTGTCTTTCAAACTGAGAGATCACACAGCAGACATTGAGATACCTTCCTAAGGAACAAACTATTTAATGTCTAAAATTGAAATTAGACACACCCAATACTATTAAATGCTACTTTCTGGCAATAAAAAAATGAGAAACTTTTATTTCATTTATTCTGTGAAGTTTGCTCTCATGCGGTTATAAAAACTTTTTATCTCAGATGTTGTCTATAAAATCATTGCTTAAGATTATATTTCATAGATGTTGAATTGGAGAGGTGTTGGATTTTGTAAAACATTTATTCCTAAGGGTTATAGACCAGGTCGCACTCCAGTGTCATTTAAGTATTTTTGTCTATAAATAATAAATGAAATTATTCTCGAGCTATCATCGATATAGCTTTGAATAGTGTTTAGTATGGTTTTGTACTTTAAGTTTAAATAGGAGTGATACCTTAAATTATTTCTTTTTAACAGGGCGAGGCGTGTATTTCGGGGTTTGTGGGGTATATATAGTATATTTGTCATGATTTTACGGAGCGGGTTTTCTTTCACTCGACGCTTGCATTTGGTGGTACTTCTCCAATATAATAACTTGTGTTCTTAAAATACGCCTGGTTTCCTCAGCACACCCAATCACGCGTACAAGCATTTGGGGCGAGCACCATATCGACAATTGTTACAACACACTACTGCGTATTGTTGTAGTAATGAAAAGTTATTTTAATACACATTCTCGACGTGAAGATATAAGGCTTAATTTGTTTCATTATCTGTTTTCCACAAGTGAACTATGCTTATTCTCCGTCTATGCCTCGACACTCAAAAAATCTCTTTCTTGAATATAACTATTAAAAATTGCATAAATATACATCGGACATTTGAGAGAGAGAGGTTTAATAAATTGTATATCAGATCTACACAATATATTACTGTTTGTAAAGTTTTGGTAACCGTACGTATTCAGATCTGTTTGAGATTTCCGTTTATTAGAGTTTCGGATAACAGTAAGCAACGGCTAAA
Organism: Ruditapes philippinarum; assembly: GCF_026571515.1. NCBI lineage: Eukaryota > Metazoa > Mollusca > Bivalvia > Venerida > Veneridae > Ruditapes > Ruditapes philippinarum. The sequence continues at coordinate 118,825 of NW_026861249.1, read as the reverse complement.
TAGCATATACCCATCTGATGAATCCTAAGATACATAGACCATAACATGATATACAGATGAATATACCACCGATTGATTGTATCTGATGTATAATGTACTAACCAATATTAAGCGTTATTCTATGTATTTGTTGTTGTTTCTTGCTAATAGTAGATAAGAGAATAAATTGATTTAACTCTCGACACTAAGAGAGAGTAAAGATATATATTATTGTGAGAGGGATGGAGATAATACCATGCTTCTCACCAAGAAGTCCATATCGTGTCATTTATTATGTGTCACGCTCTTGTAAAGCTAGCATCTTCAAATAGGTTAGTTATACAAAAGTATAAAGAAAATCTATGTACTCATTAGTTGATATGATAGCAAATAAGATAGAAACTTTTTTTTAATTAATACTTATATATTATCAGTCGTGTATATTATAGGTAATCCAATTTTAGTGGAAATGAAATACTCTGAATCCCCAAGAAGAAGCATTTATCTTTCTTGTGTATTGTATGTATACATAAATAATGTATTGATATAAATGTCGTAATAATGTTTTTTTTGGTAACATTATATATAAATTGCTAAGGTAAAATAGTGGATAGATCCCCGACCCTATTTTACCTATTATGGGGACAATAAACGGAGTTACCTCTTGGGCTTCAAAAAAAAAACAAAAAAAAACAAAAAAACAAAGACTGGAAATAATGATTTTTTTACTTCAAGGGACCTAAGAGAGTCTATTTATATTGGCGTGCGACTTATTGTGAGACACTCGTAGACTTTCAGAAAATTATGCGTTGCCAGGAGAATAAAGGCTATTTTGAGTCCCGATTTCTAGAGAGCTGGAGAGGCACTATAAGGAGTTCATTTCTTTGGCTTGTTGCTCGCACGTAGTAGAGGAAGATCTAGGATCTCTATCGTCACCAGATTTTCTCAGAGATTTTGGTGACCTAATTAGGAAAATAATGATAGTTTTTTTACTATCTCACAAGGTTACGTTAGTGTAGCCCACCCTGAGGGTCCTCACCTAATCTGCTGGTCTGCACGACTGATTCTTTGAGACTCGCAGGCTTTCAGAAATTTATTGGTGCCATTGCAGATAATAAAACGCTTTTTTAATTTTAAAGAACCTTCTTTCAAGTCAATTTTTCAATTCGCAACCCTAGAGAAATTTAAAGTCTCGCTTCATAATATTGTCATCCTCATACTGAGCCATATTCAACCAAGTAAAAATTTCCTGAAAGTACAAATATAATGCAGTCGCAGAAAACACAAAAACTGAAATGGACATCTAGGTGGTAACACAAGTGAATCAAAATGTTCATTATCATCACACAATTGGCACAACAGTTCTGAAAGTCTGCGAGTGTCCCAAAGAGTAAGTCGAAGAACCAAAGAAATGGCGGTATCCTAGAACACTGAAAAATTGTCCATTAATTTGCCCCGGAATTGACTTCTCAATATCAATTTACCTGACAGAGGATCCTTGTCAGGACTGTTCAAAATCTATGTCGCAGGAGCAAACAAAGATCCGACTCAAGAAGGAGTCCTAGAAGTTAGAAATGTCATTATACTGCATTTACAAATCAAATACAAAAAACCTATAAATTCTTGTGGAGAGTTACCTTCTGACAGAGAGCCAGTCGACAGAGACCAACGAAAATGGACTAGAGAGGTTTCACTGAAGTGCAAAAAATGGTTATTATTTTCCATTGACTACGGCTCCAATAAAATGCCTCAGTGGGTGAGTTTCGGAGAGGAACGTAGAAGCAGACGCAATATAAAAATGGACTTCGTGGATGGTGCCCAAAAATTCAGAGAAACACTCAGTCAGTTTATGCTTCTAACGATTATACTCAAGTGCAAAATATTCTGTAACAGTAGCAGTGCGAGAGTTTGGCTCAGAACTTAGATCGTAGACAAAGGAAATTGACACTTGAGGAGCCCCGTTAGAAGTGAAAAAAGAGAATCATATAACGTGATGATCATTGCGCCACTAAACATATTTTCGTTTCGCAAATAGTCTACTCAGATGTGTCAATCAATAATAATCAGATTGCAGACCCACGAAATCAACTACTGATTGGTTTACAATAACCAAAATAGTTATCGAAAGGAATCCATTTGTACGCAAAAATCCTGGAGTACTTCGAGCGCACGATCAGTTCATCATGTCGAGCAAGACCACGAAGAGATGAGTGCATTTAAGATCTTCAACGAGAAAGAGATATTCATAGAGAGCAATTGAAGTATTAACGAGGAGTGATGCATAAGGAGTGAGAAGGTATGATATGATTATATTACTTTCTATTCTTAGTTAATTTCATGAATTGACCTGAGCAGTATTGGCTAGCTAAGAATCAACTATTCCACGCCAGAGCAATTTTTATCCCGGGAATTGGTGCTCAATTATTTCAAACTGCAGCTGCAAGAGGTTGACAAGCCAGCAGAGCAATTTTCAAACTAATAACAATTAGGATTGCCCCTGCTAGACTGGCTAGCTAGCTGAGCGCACACTTTCTAGCGAATTATTATTATACACAATATATTATTTTCTAAAGCACATGCTCTGATCTAGAATTGCCTAGGTTTAGGGGAGTTTTCTTAGAAGAGCATGGTTTCCTATGCAGAAAAGCGGGAATAATTCCAACACCGCACACGATAACTTGCTATCTAAAGAATGCCTATGTTTGGAATTGCGGCGTTGCACCGCCAGCCGGCGGGTCGAGAGCGGGCGCGGGATGTAGATCTGTACACCTTCAAGTCTTCGTTGGTTTCTCGCGTCTCTGTCCGTCAATAACTCGTCAGTTCTTCTTGCTTTGAGAGCCCGTATCTCTCGAGATCACCTCTAACTTCTCGTCTCGTTGTAGGTAACCCCGTCCTTGTATATCAAGACGGGTCACCTGCTTGCCGGTATTTCCGGAGTTCTGTGTCGCTAACCGCGTAACTCAAAAAGTATTTGTGACGCTCACTAAGCAGTGCGTAACTACTTGTATATCACAAAGTGTTGATACAGCGCATGTCGTAAGGTTACTAAATATGTAGCATAACAGCTGGGTAATTAATATTCCTAGAGAATATTTTTTCAGTTATTTAAATAACTTGAGTTCGAGATGTTAGTGCTTATTGCACTCCGAAACTTAGTTAATAATTGGATTTAGCAATGCTTTTACAACTATTGTCTAAGAGCACGAATAAGAGCATCGAATATAGGAGATTAGCTTATCCCTGACGGCTACGAGTCAGTGGGTATCAACTGTGTACATCAAGTGTCACTGTTAAGGAATGATATATGATAGAAAAAGCTCAGTGTTGTAGTTGTGCACCTTTGTGTAAATATCGCTGGGCATTAATAGTTTTTTAGTATGCTTCAGATGTTATTGCTCGGGCCTTAATGAGAACACCAAAACTTAGTTTGTATTGCATCAGATCTTTTATTATCAAAGGCAGCCTGGATTGCTACCTTCAAACTCTCGAGTGTGCGCTACTTGTAACTCAGGTCAGGTCACTGTTCTATAAAGTATATTGACCAGTAAAAGTCAAGATTTTCGTGCAATCACTTTATAACAGTGAGTATAATGGTTCTGATCTCTAGGGCACTATTGTGAGACGACCTTGTGAAACACTTCTGAAAGTTATTTGTGTTTTAGTGGCTGGTAATTATTTTCTAGTATAAGAGTGTTTCCAGAGAGGTTATTCGGCATTGGCTTACCTCTGAGTAAGAGTGATTCTTGTTGGACTAATCATATTAGACGCTTTAGTTAGTTCTGTCACATGTTAAGCTCATAAGAATGTATTTTCATGTTATTGACATATTGAGAGTCACGACTATAGGAGACTACTTTTGAACAGGAATCCGAAATGACTCTTGCTGAAGTGCTGCAGCTCATGTGTTATGTTTTGATGGTCCATCATGGAAACATATCTGTGAGCGAGAGTTTTCGATCGCATGAGGGTTTTTATTTTATCTATTTACAAGAGTTTATTGCAGCATGAACTTTTTAGTCACAAGTTCTCTCGCTATACTATCTTTCCATACACCTTTGTGCATTCGCACGGAACCTCTCAATTGAATCTCTGGTTGAGAACTGGTTCTGATTTGAGTCGCTGAATAACCTGTTTCGTCGCAATTGCGGCCTTCTTTGAGTTTTATCAGGTGCATCAATTGAATTCCTGAAATGGGATTATGCTGAAAGTGTGTTACAGGCTTATACAAAAAAGCTCACTATTCTCTGAAACCTGTTACATAAATGCTCGCATAGAAGGTTTATTAACAGTTATCGAAAAACTTGTTATTTTTTGTTTGCAATAACTTCTTTCAGGAGTGTATGATTGCCAGTCTCTGAAGTTAGGAGAAGGTTCAGTAACATTCAACAGAAAGGTATCACCTTTATTTTCGTTAAACATCCAGACGGAGATTTTAAAGCTCGTTAAACACATGCGACAGGATCTCACATCAAGCATTGTTCAGAGACTGAAGACACTTTGTTCTTCCATACCACATTAACCTATTGTTATGCCAGAAAATATAGAAATATGCGAAAACTCCTAAACAGGAGTTTTGATGTTGGACTCTTTATTGATTTTGAGAGTATTAGGTTTCATGCAAATGCAAATTAATAAAAAGAAGTCTGGGAGGTGATAAATCTGGTAGAATAATTGAATGAATACAAAACTAATTTGTCACTTAGTTATATATGAAAAACCTCTTACATAAACACCCACGTTAGTTTACTACTCCAAAACCGCGACCTGTTCAGAAACAATTATATTTCTTACTACGATATAGCCTTTTCTTAATTTAGTTTCTGGGTAACAATATTCTCTTCTATGGATATTGGGTTGGTTTCCATTCGGAGTTTTCAGGACAATGTATTATTTAAAACACGTCATAATGTAGACTCAAAAAGTCAGACTCATTCATTTCAATTGATGTCACCAATCCATGGCTGATCATCCATATGAGATCCCCTGTATATGCCACGGTCTTGTGTGCAGCATATCCAGATCTCACTAATGTACTTGGCGCATAGCTCAATCACTGGAGACAGCTAGAGATTCCTCCGCTTTCGAGTTAATTCATGATCGCGGCATAAAAAGAGCTTATTAATTTATACTTATGGAGGGCGGGAAGACATGTCGGAAGAGAGCAGATTGTTACGATTGTATGAAACTATATACACACCTATAAGGGTCATGTAGCATGATGTTGACCTTTTTGTAAATATTACAAACTATATGTTTTAGCAATTAGATCACTCACTCTTACTTAACTCATTAAGATATTAATGCTCGTTTTATCATAGAACTTATATTTTAGGGCTTTGGGCAGAAATTATATTATTTGATGCATGCTAGTTAATTGAAAACATTAAAAGTTCGGATTGACTATGCCCTCTGAATCAAGTTCAGCCACTCTTCGTTTAGAGGTCATGATTCCTGGAGGGTTCTAACCAGTACGGTTCTTGTGTTAAGTAAAATCTTGTCCGATCATGACCGTAGATGTAAGGCTACGAACTTCAAAGAACACTAGTTTGAGACCGATTGGTAAGAAACTCGGAAGTTTACGTTACTTCTTCACCATTTAACCATATGATATGGAGTTGCGTACATTCCATTTTTAAGTTAATATATATTCTTAGTTTTTTTATTATTTAAGGTTGGGCTAAAATACTGTTAATGTTTTAGTCAATTCTGAGATTGTCAGCCTGTTGACATAATTGACTAATGGAATAGTGATTACTATTTGGAACAGTTTCACAATATTTTAAAAGTTTGTTTATTTATATCCGCATTAGATTCTTAATAAAATGTTTGCACCTTACTTATTTAATTGTACCTTTACTAAATACCTCAAATTCTAAATAACTCAGTAAGTTATGGAATTAGTCATTGTACCACTCGAGAAGGTTGTTTTACCTTCTGTGAGTTAAGTATTTATAATTAAACCATCTTTAGATAATGGTAACTGTCAACTATTACACACTATAGACAGTAAAGAACCAGCGATAGGTTTAGCCTCAGCTTTATGCGTGTTTCACCTGTTATTTTTTCAGGATACCGTCTTAACTTAACCTGAGTTAGGACTAAGGCATTTGACAATAGAAGTGAAACAATAGTTACCAGTGACTGGAAGCTGATGCATTGTAAAGAATATAGTTACATATCTACAAATTATATATCTTCTATCATTATTATGATTTGTTTTACTTTTAATGGTAGTTACAAATTACTTAGACACATTAAAATTGTCCACCATTTTACTACTTATCACCATACTAAAGCAGTATTATTTTTGTATTCACCTGATATGTTTGACTATAGAGGCATGCGAATTTCCTATGCTATCAAGGTTGGTGAATTTATCCAATGGTTCCATCTCCTTGATAGTACTATGATTCCAAATGGTAAGTAACTGTGCTTACCGTGCATTGATTTGGTCCTTTTTATATCTATATATAATACATATCCATAATTTATTGGTTGATTCTGTTAGGTTGCATCAGTTATCACACCAACAAAAGGTTGAGTGTAACTGTATATCTCAGGGAGAACTTTTGTATATCCTATGTTTACATTGTACACATAGTGTTGAAGGTTAGTCATAACTGTCGTAGTGTGATGTAACCGCAGATTAGTTCGACCTTGGAGCAAGCGCCTTCAATCTGATTATACATTATTCCCTAACCTTTCATTGATCAGCTCATACAATGACAAACTTAGATGGAATCACCATAAGGCTGACGAATCACGCGCGCACGACATCGATTGGTACTCACAACATCGTTCAAAGGTTCTATCTTCAGAGTCCGCTGTATATCCATACATACATTGTGTTCATAGCGGAGTCGAGAAGATTCTTTTACCCCATAAACTCTTTACAGGGTAACTAGTTTTACTCTCTAAAGCTGAGACACGCATTAATTCTATTTGTATATATATTTCATTTGAAATAAAATCTATTGAAAAATGCGTAGATATGGTAATAAGATAAATAATTAAATCATTTTGCAACAAGAACTGATTTAGAGCACACACGATATAATTTATTTTATATATATACTAATTCCATAAAGGGCAGTCTACAGGTTTACATGTATAAATTTTACGCAGATAAGAGTGAGTCAAATACACTCGAATAAAAAATAGACCCTTACTAACTGCACACAAGTAGGATGAGGTAGTTGTGAAATAAAGTGTATAGTATATTGATGGAATGTTGATTCTTTAAGTTTACAATCAAATTATTTCACAGTATGTGCTCATCAATATATCAAATCATGAAACACTCTCCTCATTAAGATTGGTTGATGGAGGTAATTATATTTTGTGGAAACAGAACAAGCTTATTTACTTCATCAAAAGAAAAAAAAGCATTGGAAGTGTGAGCATATCAAGTATTTCTCTAAACAAGTGAATTTCTGTTTTTAACTATAATGGGATCAACTAGGTATTGCTCAGCATATCATTATATCTTTTATAAAACAAAGCATTAGAACGGGTGAGTCACGTTCTCATTTGAGGTTCTTATGGTAAGTTTAACCGGTTGGAATGTCACTTTTATTATTTTTGCTTGAACAATCAAAAGAAGAGAGGTTGGATACATTCTTCTTATATCCATTGGAACTGTTTAATAGTTTAAGTATATTGCCTTATGACGAATGTTTATAATACTATTACAACTCAACACGGCATGTTGTGACGGACTCACATTGGGTGTTATAATCTCGTAATGTTATTCTTAGGTCTGGGCTTATATACGTCAATAAACAAAGAAAGAAATGATTATGACACGATACCCCCTTTGGGATCAGTGTTGTGACTTATAGATTTACTCGGAAGTCAATTTGTAGCTGACACGGCTGGTAACATAACACAAAAGGGATCACTTCCCTTTGGATGTCTATGTGGTAATTCAATATGAATCTTCAAAATGTGTGCGCGGCTTGAAACGTGGTAATTTACAATTATATTGTATGCTAAATAGTATCTCTAAAAGATGAAATGCCTTATCGATTTTTAATATGACGATATTCTGCTTTATTTGTGGAGTTCGTGGAGGAAGGTCTTCGGTACCCCTACTTGAAATTATCTTAGGTACTAGCGCGCATTTAGTATATAATATTTTCTTGGAACTGAGCGTGGCGTTCAAATAGAGGGAAACTCACAGAAGATCCCTGGATTGTGAACTCAGGATTAACGCAATGGCTCAAAAGTCAAACACATTAAAACAGCCTACAGTCGACCATTATTTATCTCTTTTTTTATGTTGCAGGTATGGATAAAGTTTCTTATGTATGGTCTAATATGTGATTAACGCATAATGGTTTGCACCTAAAACGTGTCATTCATACGATTTTTACGAACATAAGAAGTTTCCTGGTAGAAAAGTTACATTCTTTACAAGGATGGTGATTTTATATTCTATGATATTTTTATGGTCAGATTTTAACATTAATTCTAAAATCGTCCATGTTTGGAAAACTCTGCTCCATCCTGCAGTAATCGGGTTTTATAAAACGCTCAATGTAAGCTGTTAATTATAACAGACAAATATCTTCGATATATATATCTACACTAACTGCCATTATGCTCTGTGTAATCCATTCTGTTAAGCTCGACAATGTATAGTTCCGTAGTGCTATGAGCGCAATACTAAATGTCTTATATATATTTATGCTTTTTGGGCTTTGGGAACGAGAATATGCTTATTCCCTTTCCTTTATATTTAATTGGTGTACCTTATAAGTAAGTCCTCATTGTTAGATGCTACGATCTCATAGTATTGTCTAGCATATAGCAATATGTATTTTCATTATTGATATTGTTCTGCTAAAGAAAGAAAACTTAGTGAAGCATATACAACCTGCACTCACAATGTAAAAGTAACGTAGTAACAAAGTAATTGTTATCAGTGTTTTCATCCATACTCGTTTAAAAAAAAATCGTCACACTTTTAATATATTAATTTCAACACCCAAAACTATGAACTATTTTATCCTGCCTCACTCACCAAGTTTTGGCCATTATTATCATTACTATTATATTGATTTATATTATTTTTTATTATTTTTATTATTATTATATATTATTATATTATTATTATATTTGGGATTGTATCTTTTTACACACTAGCCGAGTGTTAATAAAAACGGCACGTAATATGGGAGCGGGCGATTGGGGGTTCGTGACGTCATCCAGTTTTTGGGTTTTGCGGAAAACCCACAACGACTTTTTTGGCCAATAATGAAAACATATAATAGCCTCATAGGAGGGGGAGGATTTTCTCATGGACAATAACTTTCATAGACCTGATGACCATTAAGCAAGAAGCCCATGATATACGAATTAACTAATCTCTACTCAAAGATAGGGTCACGAAGAAAAATTTTACATGTAATAGAGATATTTCAAAATAACTTGGCACAAATATTAACCATTGTAAGTCGGAGTGTCAAGCACTCAATGCAGGTCCCTGAAGCCAAGGTTAAGCTTGCACAAAAAGGTTAAACTTCAGATAAAATATGAAGATGTGTATAAGGACCATTAAATCATCATTTCATGAGGGATGATTGTAACACAAATGGTTATTATCATGACTATTGCAGTAACACATGTATAGCAAAAGTTCAAGCAATGCATAATTAGATTATCTAGATTTGTCTGATCACATTGCCTTATATAGCATGTGGAATACAATTATATTAATAAATATAGATTATTCAAAACGCACCATGAGGGGTTATTTGGCTCTAACCTATGCATGATCAGGTCTCTAGCGCAAAAGCCACGGTCACACATAGGGATTTCAATTTATGTTAGCACAATATTTACCATTTTGAAGTGGAGTGCCAAACGCATAATTCATATATTCAAGATCCCTCACATAAAGGTCAATTTCAGCAATAGAGAAAGATGAACATGTGTATTTGTGAGATTCCTTAGTCTTATATAATATTTGTAAGCATGGCTGCAAGCAAAATGAATCTGAGGTATCAGATATTACACTATAACAAACCCAATGACTACGGGCGTGAAAATATGTATTTAACTTGATATATATTTGCAAGTTCAATGTCACAAAAGACAACCGGAAATGCCTCAGTTTCATTAACTCGAACAAAGATCTTTCTCACCTTGAATGGATAAAGGGTGATTAATAGAATAGTTTATTTTGTATGTATTTCACCCTAGCCACATAAGACGGCCATTTGCTTCTAGAGAATAATTTAAGCGCACGATAAAGAAGACGAGTCAACGATTAAGTAACACTTCAGAGCAGTTGAATAAACGAATTGTCTCGGAGATAAGCGTTCAATGCAAGAGAGAATATTAAATATAACGGCGGCATCAAAACTTTCACACGATGTAAAAGCTAGTAGGATGTCGCACACACATTAATAGGGTACAGCTGCCCAAGGGCAAAGACACACATTGGGATTCAATTCGGAGAAAAAATATGGATATTCTTAATACGGAACCATTCACTCAATCAATTTTACTTGAATTTGGTAAAGCCAATATATTTAATGTACTATGGCTGTTACTAGCCCAGGCTATGGAATTATGAACACGGCAACTCAAACAAAGGTCACGACTGACAAAAAGGCTAAATAACTAGAAGCTTTTCGTAGAGACAAAAGGTGCCAATACAATTAATTAAACTTGGCAATTCTGTTGAGATATAATAACAAAAGTATTGGCTGACACGATCTTAATAACTTATCACTTCTACTAGGAAAATTGTTCTATGGCGGTTTTATTTTTTTTAAAAACTCTATTTGATTTTGTTCATTTATGACTGCGATTACAACACGCATAACATGAATTCCACTATTTATTTAAATAAAAATATAGTATAGTAAATGTTTATTATCAGGTTAGAATAAAGGAATTATAATATGTTTAAATAAACATGAGCACAGGTTAAATAAGGAGGACAAAGAGCATATTTTTCCCCGTATGTGAGAAGTTAGCAGGGATACAAAAAAGCAATTAACTCAAATTTATATTATCTCGGGATAAAGAGAATCCTCCTTAAATGCTCATGGCTAAGCAACAGCGGGGATTTCCTAAAATATAGAGTAAAAGGCTTGTTGGAACGCAACAATCTGGCTAAGCAAATCCTACAGGGCATTCCAAAATATAGATGAAAATGCTCTGTGGCTAACCAATTAGCGGGGGCATTCAAACAAATAAATGAAAAATTGCTATGTTGGGAAGCTTCAGCTGGGTAAGAATCTATACGTGTATTTTCCTCAATATTTGTTGCTCAGTTGCTCTGTTACAGTGCCAACTGAGAGTTCCAGTAGACAGTACTACCGTGGCTTGTTTAAATTCTTATGTTTAAAGTATATAAATTAAAATGTTCAGGCTCTGCTGTAATGTCGAGCAGGCAGAGCAATCTTGCAGGGCATTATTATATATAGTGTTATAAATTTTCTGCTGGATTTCCGAGCTGCCTGGCTATCAAACGGGCTCCTGTTTTTTGTTTGTTTGTTTCATTTACGCCTTTTTTTCCAACAGTATTTTCAGTCATATAGGGGGTGTTTTTCCTACCATCGTTCCTGGAGAGTTACACCAGTACTAGCTATACCTTCCTCCGATAGATTGCTTAACTACCAAAAGCATACTCCCGCGGCTAACTCAAGGGGATCGAAACGGAACCCATGCCAGAGGGTAACGGGATTAAATCATTTACGACATGACGCCTAACCCCTCGACCCTACGGAGGTCGGTTCGGGACCTTCACTAAATAGTATTTAAAATGCTTATGACTGGAATGCTCAGCCAGCAGAGCAATCCAACATATCATTATAAAATACAGATTAAAAATGTTTTTCTAGAATGCTTAGCTGGTAGAGCAATATAGCAAGGCATTATTTAAAATAGTGTGAAATGCTCTGCTGGAATGCTGAGCTAGTAGACCAAGATAGCGGGACATTCTTAAATATCGTATAAAATTGTTCTGCTGCAATGCTGAGCTGGTTAGGCAATCGAGCAGGGAATTCCTAAATATCGTGTAAAAATGCTCTTCAGTCATGCTTAGCTCTCTAAGCAATCTAGCTGAACATTCTAAAGTACTGTACAAAAAGTGCTCTACTGGAATGCTCAGTTGGCAGAGCAATACATCAGATCAGTTTTAAATATAGACTTAAAATGCTCACCTAGAATGCTCAGTTGGCAGAGAAATATAACGGGACTTTACTTCATTACATATTAAAATGCGCTGCTGGAATGCTAACCTGGCTAGGCAATTACACAGGGCATTCCTAATTGTAGTGCAAGAAATGCTTTGCTATATTCTCAACTGGCTAGGTAATCTATCAGGACTTTAAAAATATAGTGTAAAAATATCTGTTTGAATACTCATCTGGCTAGGCAATCTAGTAGGGCATACCTTAATAATGAAATATACAAATACTGTGCTGGAATGCCGAGCCTGCATATCAATCCAGCGGGGCATTAGTGTAAAAATGCTTAGTTGGCTAGGCAGTCTAGCAGAGCATTCTGGAAAGAGTGTATTAATGCTCTGCTGAAATGCTAAGCTAGTAGAGCAATCTAGCAGAGCATTTTGAAATAAAATTTAAAAATGTTCAGAAAAATCGCATGACATACCAAAAATGCTCAGCTGGCTGGTCATTGTTTCAGGACATTTCAAAAAAATATTGTAACTAAATGTGTCCATAGGACCACGGGTTTGCCCCACCGCGCCACTGTTCTGGTCAATCTTTTTAGCTAAGTCAAGGGAAATAACTCTACAATACTGGATAAATCCCAAGCAAAACCCAGGTGCAAATCTAAAATATGGCTGGAGCAACCTGCCATAAGGTTTAATGACTATGTCAAATCCTTTTGAGAAACTTGCAACACAAGTTGAAAATTGCAAAAAATTTTCTAAGTGAAGGGCAATAACTCTAAAAATATTAAAAAAATCCAGACTAAAATACCTGGTGCCACAACTGCACATGCTGATCAATATTCTGTAAAGTCCTACATGACTCTAGGTCAAATACTTTTGATTACGTGCGACACAAGTTGAAAATTGCCAACAAATTTTACTAACTCAGGGCAATAACTCTTGAAAATACTAAAAAAATCCACTCGAAAATACCCAGGTGCACAAAACTACACATGCTGATCAACATTCCTGTAAAAGTTTCATGACTCTAGGTCAAATATTTCTTTTTGAGTTACGTGCGACACAAGTTGAAAATTGCAAAATTTTACTAAACTCAAGGGCAATAACTCTGAAAAAAAATAAAAAATCCACTCGAAAATACACAGGTGCACAACTACACATGCTGATCAACATTCCTGAAATCAAGTTTCATGACTCTAGGTCAAAACTTTTTGAGTTACGTGCACACAAGTTGAAAATTGCAAAATTTTACTAAGTCAAGGGCAATAACTCTTGAAAATAATAAAAAAAAAACACTCGAAAAAATACCCAGGTGCACACACTACACATGCTGATCAACATTCCTGTAAAGTTTCATGACTCTAGGTTCAAATACTTTTTTTTGAGTTACATGAGACACCCCCAACAGTTAAAAATTTGCAAAATTTTTACTAAGTCAAGGGCAATAACTCTGAAAAATACTAAAAATATCCAGACGAAAATACCTAGGTGCACAACTACACATGCTGATCAACATTCCTGTAAAGTTTCATGACTCTAGGTCAAATACTTTTGGAGTTACGTGCGACACAAGTTGAAAATTGCAAAATTTTTTACTAACTCAAGGGCAATAACTCTGAAAATACTAAAAAATCCAGACGAAAATACCCAGTGCCACAACTACACATGCTGATCAACATTTCCTGTAAAGTTTCATGACTCTAGGTCAAATACTTTTTGAGTTACGTGCGACACAAGAGTGGAAAATTGCAAAATTTAACTAAGTCAAGGGCAATAACTCTGAAAATACTAAAAATATCTAGACGAAAATACCCAGGTGCACAACTACACATGCTGATCAACATTCCTGTAAAGTTTCATGACTATAGGTCAAATACTTTTTGAGTTACGTGCGACACAAAAGAGACGGAAACGGACGGACGGACGGACGGACGGACGGAAGGACGGACGGAAGGACGGACGGACGGACAGACGGACGGACAAGGGTAAATCTAAATGCCCGCCACTAACGTGGGGGCACAAAAATAAAACATAGGCATTCTTTAGATGAGTGTGAAATGCCCTACTGGAATGCTCAGCTGGCCTAGCAATCTAGCAGAGCATTCTAAAATATAATGTAAAAAATATCTGCTAGATTGCTCAACTAGCTAGGCCATCTAGCAGGGCAAACCTAAATTATAGTTTGAAAATTGCTCTGCTGGCTTGGCAACCTTGCAGGGCAGTCTGAAATATAGGGTAAAAATGCTCTGCTGGAATGTTGACTAGCAGGCCCTGCGGATCATTAATAAGATAAATTTATTTCTCTTTTACTCCCTTTTGCATCCCCCTGTAAACTAATGCCTCTGAAAATTTTTTTCGTTGGAAAATCTATTCACTATCTGGTCTGCCGCTGTGACTGACATCCTCGAAGACCCTCCAGGATTTTGGTATGGTACAAATGGATTCATTAAACTATTTTGGGTTTTGTAACCATCAGAAGTCTATTTCGTTGGTCTGCAACTGATTATTGGCACTTGTAGACTTTTCAAAAAACATATTTAGTGCCAATGCAGATTAATTGATTTTTTTCACTTCTACGGGACCCTCAAGTGTCAATTTCCTTGGTCTACGACTATTCTGGACAATCGCCATTACTTTCAGAATTTTTTGTGTTAATGTAGAAAATGACGTTTTTTTTTTGAAAAAAATTATAGGGGGGGGGGGGAACCATCCAAGGGCAGGTGGGAAAGGGTGGGGCCATTTTTATATATCTTTGGTCATGCTTCTAAGTCTGGAACCACTCGCCAGGAATTTTACGTTGTCAATGGAAATAATAACATTTTTGACTTCATGAAACCTTCCTGAGTCCATTTCGTTGGTCTGCGAACTGATTCTTTGAGGTACTCGCAGACTTTAAGGTTTTTTAGTGTAAATGCAGATAATGACATTTCTAACTTCTAGGGACCCTTCTGAGTCGATTTTGTTGGTCTGCGACTGATTTTGAGGCACTGACAGACTTTCAGGATTGTTTGGTGTCAAGGCAAATAATGGCAATTTTGATTTCTAGGGATCCGCCATTTCTTTGGTCTTCGACTTACTCTTGGACACTCGCAGACTTTCAGAACTTGTTGGTGCCAATTGAGATAATAACATTTTTGACATCTTGTGACCACCTAGAGTCCATTTCGTTGGTCTGCGACTGATTATTTGACTTTCAGGAATTTTTGGTGGTATTGCAGATAATGACATTTAAGACTTAAATTTCTCTGGTGGAATGAAAATTGACTTGAAAGAAGGTTCTTTAAAATTAAAAAAGCGTTTTATTATCTGCAATGGCACCAATAAATTTCTGAAAGCCTGCGAGTCTCAAAGAATCAGTCGCAAACCAGAGAAATTGACTCGAATGGGTCCCTTGAAGTAAAAAATATCATTATTTCCATTGGCACCTAAATTCCTGAAAATCCTAGAATCAGTCGCAAACCAAAGAAATAGACTCTGGTCGGTCCCTAGAAATCACAAATGCCTTTATCTCCATTGGCACCATAATTTTCTGAAAGTCTACGAGTGTCTCACAATAAGTCGCACGCCAATATAAATAGACTCTCTTAGGTCCATTGAAGTAAAAAAATGTTTTTTTTTGTTTTTTTTTTGAAGCCCAAAGAGGTAACTCCGTTTATTGTCCCCATAATAGGTAAAATAGGGTCGGGGATCTATCCACTATTTTACTTACAATTGTATTAGCATAATGTTTACAAAAAACATATTACGAGCATTTTTATATCATACATTATTTTATTATACATACAATACACAGAAGATAAATGTTCTCTTGGATAGGAGTATTTCATTTCCATAATTGGATATAATATACACAGACTGTAATATATAAGTAGTTAATTAAAAAAAAAGGTTCATCTATTTGCTATCATATCAACTAATGAGTACATAGATTTTAACTTTTGTATAACTAACTATTGAAAGATGCTAGCTTTAAACTTGCAGACAAGGCCTTGTAAAGATGTAATTATCTCCCTCCTCTTGCCACCAATAATATATATCTTACTCTCCTCTTATGTCGAGAGTAAAATCAATTATTCTCTTATCTACTATAGCAAGAAACAACAAACAAATACATAGGAATAACGCTTAATTATTTGGTAGTAACATATTACAAATCAATAGAATCAATCGGTATTATCTGTATCTGTTATGGTCTTGTATTTAGGATTCATCAGATTATAGCTTTGTTACTGTATCCGAAACTCTGAAACGAAACTAAAACAGATCTGAATACGTGTACAAAATATTACAACAGAATAATATTGTGTAATCTGTAAAATATTAAATAACAAGTTATGTTCATTAAAACAAAGAAAATTCATTAAATTATGCAACTTTAATAAGTTATATTTCAAGAAAAGATTTTTTGTGTGTCATGTGAAAAATAATGAAAAAAGCCTAAATATTCAGCAAGAATGTGTATTAAATACTTCATTACAAAAACGTTTTGTTGTAAGAAGGGATGGGGTCGGGTGGGCGTATTTAAACAGGTTATTTAAGTTACCACCAAATGCAAGCGTCGAGTGAAGAAAACCCGCGAAAACACTATATATATACCCCCACTAACCCACGAAATACACGTGCACCGTTAAAAGAAATATTTAAGGTATCACTCCATATTTAACTTAAAGTACAGAAACCATACATAAACACTCATTCAAGCTATATCCGATACGAGAATAATTTCATTTTTTAATTCTAGACAAAAAATATTAAATTGACACTGGTCACCTTTTTGATACCCTAAAATAAATGTTTTACAACCAACCTTCCAATCAACATTATGACATTTTAACAATTGTTGCACATCTGAGATAAAAGTTTTTATAACCGAACAATTCCAGAATAAATGAGATAATGTCTCTTTTTTTATTTGCAGAAAGTGCATTTATGATTGTGTCAATTTCATTTTAGACATTAAATAGTTTGTTCCTAGAATTCTAAGGGTGATTCTAGTTTGAAACCATTGAAGGTAACTATCATTAGTTTCAGTGTGAACCCATTCAAACAGGTATTTCCACTCAGTATCATCAATGTTAAAATAAGCATTCCATTTTGATATACATGTAGGTATTTGACAATTATCAATAAATACAATATAAATGGTAGAGGTTCCACTTCTACATAAAAATATTATTTTTATATAAAAGGAATAGAAGGCAATAATACATTGGTATTAGAATATTCTATTTTAGAGACTTTATGTACATTCTATTAGCACTTTTCAAACCCTCATAAACTAAAAAAATTCATATTTGTACCAATTTTTGTTTCTAAATTTTCTTTACTCACAAAATTTCATTTTTTGCATAATATCTTTGATAAAAAACACTCCATTTTCATACATTGATTTTAACATACACAGCTTTCTATCTATCAAAATATTATTATTGAAAAACAATGGACAGTTAACAAACTGGTCTATATCTGTTATTTTCACAATATCTATATAGTCGATAAAAGCTAACAAAACATATTCTCAAAAGTAAATGTACATTGATTTAGATTCAATTTCTACATAACACTTTCCACAGTTAAAAACTTTGTCATAATTAAAAATGTTACTTATAAATGAGAAACATTTTTACCACTTCCAGTGAGAAGTCTTCTAAACCATGTTAATTTCAAACTTTTCATATATGCAAATACATCAATCATTTTTAAACCACCTTCCCTGTAGTTTTTTATTAAAACACTAGATTTAATTTTTGATGGGCCACCCCAAACAAATTCATAAAACATTTTATTAATATCTTTGAGTATTTGTGTACTTGGGTTTTGGAAGAGACATAAACAACTGTGTTAGAAGTGGTAATATAATTGACTTAACAACTGTAATTCTACCAATAGGAGTTAACTCCCTCCTATTCCAATACTTTATGCAATTTTCTATTTTCTTAAATTTTTCTGTGAAATTAATATCTACCATTTTTTCTAAATCTACATGAAAATTTATACCGAGCAATTTAAAAGCTCTGCCACCCCAGTTTAGTTTCCACTTTGTTTTAATAGATCTAGTACTATATTTGTGTAAGCCTATCCATATAACATGTGTTTTTTCAAAATTTACCTTAAGTCCAGAATATTTAGAAAATGTATGGAGGGTATCTAAGGTGTTATTCAAAGAAGCATCTGAACCATCTAATAAAAGAGAAGTGTCATCAGCGAACTGAGATACTTTATAGTCCACATCATTAATATTGATTCCGTTAATATCTTTAGAGTTTCTTAATTGCTAGTATTTCAGCACACAAAATAAAGATATACGGACTTATGGGGTCTCCTTGACGACAGCCTCTCTCTATTTCGAAGAAGTCAGAGAGAAATCCATTTAACTGTACAGCTGTTTGTACATTTTTCATAAATAGAGATATCCATTGTTTAAACATTGGACCAAAATTGAAGAAAGAGAGTGTGTTTTTTATGAAATTAAAAGACAAGGTATCAAAAGCTTTTTCAAAATCTATCATCAATAGCATTCCAGGAATCTTATGTTTTTCTATGTAGTTCATGACATCATATAATAAACGTATTTTCTCACCAATAAATCTACCTTTTATAAAACCAGTTTGATCAGAAGATATTAATGAGTCTAAAACTGTTTTAACCTATTGGCTATTGATCCTGACGCTAATTTATAAACAACATTTAAAAGGGTAATTGGTCGCCAGTTTTTTAAAAATTGTCTAGGCTTGTTATCTTTTGGAATGCAAGTAATAATTCCTTGCTTCTGAGTCACTGACAATTCTTCATTTCTAAATCCATAATTAATTGCTCTCAAAACAAAATGACCAATTTTTGACCAGAAAACTTTATAAAAATCAGCTGTAAAACCGTCTGAGCCTGGACTTTTGTCATTTTTCATACTTTTTAAAGTGTTTGACAGTTCAGAGAAAGATAGGAGTCCTTCTAGACTATTTGATTGTTCTCTTGATAATTTGTATATATAATTTGTATTGTCAAGAAAATCATTAATATTTTCCCCCAATAACATCAGCATTACTATATAAATTTCTGTAAAATTTTTCAGTCTCATTTAATATTGATTTTTGGTCATAGATAAAAGACCCATCTATATTTTGTAGGTATGGAATTATTTTACTAGCATAATTATATTTTTCTAAATTACAAAAAAAAATTACTTGGTTTTTCCCCCTCATCTATCCATTGTGCTCTTGATCTTATCATATGACCCCTTATTTTCTCAGTTCTTATACTTTTCAGTTTTGAATGTAAATCAGATAAATTATTTTCTTCATCTATATTTGTCTCTATGTCTTGAATTTTCGAGAGGATACTGTTTTCTTCAGAATTTCTTTTTTTTGGTTTTGTAACTAGAAAAAGAGACGGTTTTGCCTCTTATTTCCATTAACAGGGTTTCTAAAAAAGTTGATCATCAATACTAAATTGTAAATCTTCATAATTGACATTTTTCAAACAGTCAATATTATATACAGGCAACAAATATAATCATATGAGATATTTTTCCATAACTACTTTATAACATTTAGAATATCCAGATATCAAAAACAGTTTAAGTGTGATAACGAAATAAGTATGCGTAAACAGTGTGTTGCCAAGAATAAACAACACAGTGAAATTTATAATAAATAAACTAAACAAATACCATCAAATATAATTAAACAAAACTTCAAATAAATACAATATGGATTGAAATCATTACTGCTAAGTACAAATTAATTTGGTATATTAATAATATACTTAAAATAACTGCATGCTTAATATACCAATATGTAGCAATGTATTATAACATTGTCACAGAAATCAATGTATTAATTTTCTTTTTTCCAAGAACATGGTGTCCTCAGGTATTTATCTTTATTTCATCACAATATGCTTTGATTTTTTACAAACGATTGATTTTAACATATGTACTTGCAGGGTAAGACATATGGTACCCAAAAATTAAATACAAGTTCATTAAACCCACGTATAGATAAAATTAAAACAAAAAGTCAACATATAAAATTGTCATGATTTACACACACATATCATAAGATGTTGATGTGTCAGGTACAATAAAATACATTTTAATTCATAGTGGATGATAAATAAGTTTACACTATATAATATTTGGACTATAATCTTAAAATAACAAAACAGTATCAGAAATCCTACTGGCAACTTCACTGGATGTTGAATACCACATTTTACCCAGTGAGTCTAACCATCCAACTGAAAGTAAAACTCCTCCCCGATTAAGGCGAAGGATAGAAGTTGACCAGCAGAAAAACTAAACACATGTTTATATTAAACCCTGACAAATATATATAAATTTAAACCGTATCATTTATTCTTTTAAGAAACAATTAAGTATATCTACACAAAGATATGTTATAACAATTAATTGGATGGGAAATAAAACAACATTTATAAGTTTCTGATTACATGAATTAATCCATAATGAATTAAAAAGGAATTCAAGTAATTATAATGTCAATATTTATGATGTTTGTTTGTCTATATACATGTTTAAAGTGTAATCTTATTTCCATTCTTGACAGTCTGCAATTCCAAGAATTAGTCACAGACCAATGAAATGGTCATTATTTGTATTGGCACCAAAATTCCTGAAAGTCTGCAAGTGTTCAATAATAAATAGAAGGCCAATGAAATTGAAAGGCCCATGTAAGTCAAAAAATCATTATTTCTATTGACACCAAAAATTCCTGAAAATCTGCTAGTGCCTAAGAAGTTTCTAGAAGTCGAAAATGCCAATAAAATTGGCAACAATAAATCCAAAAACTCTGCAAGTGTTCCAGAATCAATCTGCCAGCTGAGCATTCCTGTAGAGCATATTTATATTTAGGTATGCCTTGATGGATTGCCTAGCCATCTAAGCATCCCTAAAGAGCATTTTTACACTATATTTAGGTATTACCTGCTAGAAGGCCAAGACAGCTGAGTATTCCATCAGACAATTTTTACACTCCATTTAGGAATGCCCTGATAGATTGCTTAGCCATCTGAACATTCCAGTAGACCATTTTATATTATATTTAAGAATGCCCCGCTAGATTGTCAAGACAGCTGAGTATTAAATAGAGCATTTTTACACATGATTGAGGAATGCACTGTTAGATTGCCTAGCCAACTTAGCATACCAGCAGGGCATTTCAACACTACATTAAGAGTGCCCTTCTGGATTGCCTAGCCAGCTGAGTATAATAGTAGAGCTTTTTTACACTATATTTAGAAATGCCCTGCTAGATTGCCAAGCCAGCTGAACATTCAAGCAGAGAAGTTTCACACAATAGAATAAAAATGCCCTGCTAGATTGTCAAGCGAGCAGAGCTTTCCAGGAGATCATTATTAATCTATATTTAGGAATACCCTTATAGATTGCTAAGCCAGCTGAACATTCCAGCAGAGTATTTTACACTTTATGTAGGAATGGTCTGCTAGATTTCCAAGCCAGCTGAGCATTCCAGCAGAGCAATTTTACACTATATTCAAAAATTCTAAAGCAGTGATTGGATGAAAATAAATGTTTGATATATATTAACAACTTATTCAATATTAAACTGTTCAACTCAGAAATAATATTTGGACGAGAACACAGCTGGAGAAACCATATTGCATAAGCTGCGAAACCCGTTCGAATATATTTTTGTATTAGACCTGTTTAAGTCACATTGTACATTTAGTTTGCTAAATATTTTTAAATAAACATTTTTCTCTATATCCAATTTATCGATTAGGCCAAAAAAATGTCTGGTTCAGGGAACCCGACCGACCCTATTTTTTACCGCCGACCCTAAACTTTTTTTTCGATTTTCGGTACAACAATTTTTGGGTCCGAATATAATTTCAAAAAGTTAAAAATATCAATGACCTGATTGATAATAAGTTCCCGGTGATGCAAAGAATTTATTAAAGATCTTGACCAACCTTAACTCTATTTTGTACATGTCAAATAAATAGGCCTTCCAGTCAACTCTGTCTTCAAACAGTTTCATCAACAGCGGTAAATTTTGCCGTAAATTACAAATTTGAAAAAAACGATGCCTCTTGAAATAGCCAATGAGTAACAATCTTAAAATAATAAAAAAATATTCTATCTTACATGATCAAAACCAACAACAAGTATAATTGTTAATGTTTCTGCAGGAAACAGACAAATTTTCAATTGTCACATATTTTTGCGATGGCGCTTTTTATAATTAAAAAAATCGTAACCAAAAGGAAGATATGTTTTGTTAAAATAATGTGTAATAACACTTAAAATATAGTTTAGGAATTAAATTTACTAAAGATATTGTTTACATTAGTTGAGATGAAGGTAGGAGGTATTTACCAGTAGAGCTCTACTGTATGTTTTTGTAACATACAATGAATATTTTATGGGAGGGGGTGTGTGGAGTGAATCTAGAAGAAAACAGCATAATGGTCTGGTGATGTATGTTTTTGAAATTATATTTAAAATCTTTTCAATCACTTTATGGTACAGTGTTTTCCATTTGGGACATATAACCATTTTCCTGCATAAGCGTTTTCTCTGTTCAAACTCCGACTCCGAAACCCCTTACTCTGCTAATATACTAGTACATCATATTTGTCAACTGCATAAGTGCAGCAAAGATGGCTTCACATATTCAACGTGATTAGGAACTCCTACTTTTTTGTGCTTGGAAGTCCCAGGACTCCTACTTTGTGAGATTACCCTGCTTAAGTTTTTTCAATTGGTCATCATCTTCTTTTGTTTCTATATGATGGTCACACTAATGATAGTCACACTAATTTAAAGAAAGACAATCATTTTTACATTCAACTGAGTTATTATAAAATAATGCTTGAAATGTCTGGGCCGGAAAATATCACCCAAGCCGGAAATAAAACTAAGGGTCTCGGTCTTTGTGGCTTGAAAAAAAAAATGACTTATTATCATTTTATCATTTTTAATTTATTATTATAAATAGTCTAGTGTCATCCAGATTTTTTCTTGACTTGTTGACATTGATTATTTTTATTTATTTTTTCACCAATACAATTCATATTGAGACTGAAGTGAAAAACTAGCTGTTTGAAATTTCGATGTTGGTACCAGTTGCACATATATTTATAGACTTGTGCCCCCTGAAGACCATTTGAATATGTTTAATATTAAAATTATATATAGCTATGTAAATTTGGTCCCCGGAATAGTGCATGTCAGATGCTTTAAGCGTATAATACAGCATTATTGATAACTTGTTATGTACAGAGGTGACCCTTGATTTTTAATTGTCACACCTGTCAGATGCAGGTAAGCATAGAACAGCGGGTGTTTAAATGACTACATACAAGAAGTAAACAACACAATATCACATGCTAATAGTTTATAACAAAATGGTGTTTGAATTGATTGATTACAATCTTTGTTTAAATTCTGGAAAAAAAGTATGTTAAGCAAGCAACACATCTATATATGGAAAATAAGACATTCTCTCAACCAACCAAAAAAAAAAATAAAATAAAATAAAAATAATCCCTACCCTCCTAAGTTTTTAGGCCAATGTTTCCTGAACCAGACATTTTTTTTGGTCTTATGATAGCATAAGTATCCATGACGTTTCATAGAAAAAGACATAGTTCTTATCTGTCAGATATGGTAAAACGTTTAGAATATTTGAGTGACCAACATTGAAATATATAAGATCATCTAGGCACAATTCAGAAGAAGTGATTTGTACAAAATATATGTTTCAGATGGTCCAGATAATGTTGTGTTTAGTCCAAGTGATACAAGCTATGAGAAAGATGAAAATGAAAGTCTTAATCAAGTAACTTGTGCAGCAACCTGTCATCCTACATGTAGTTTTACGTGGACTAAGACAGAAACAGGAACACTTGTTAGTAGCTCAGCGTTATTAAACCTTGGGAGACTTCAGAGTTCAGATGCTGGAACATACAGATGTACAGCAACAAGACCTGGCGGTGAACCACAAGGCAGAGATTTAACTGTGAATGTAATTTGTAAGTATTATAGATATAGATACAGATATATCATAAAAAAACCTCTACTAAGACTATTAACAGATCAAGTTCAAATCTTTACAAGAAAGAGCAAATTATAACATGGACAATTTTGTAACATATTTATAACAATTCGATAATCAAAATACTAGATATCCAGTCACAATGTCATTACTTTATAAATACATAGAGAGAAATAAGTATATAAAGACAAATATTAGAACTTAAATCGTGCAATTTAAACTAAACAAATTAGGCTGTTGGATTGAACCATAATTAATTTGATTAACATTAGTGAATTAATTGAATGCACTTGATATTATATTAATGTTTTTCTTTGTCTCAGTAATGCTTAAAATCAAAATGATATTTATTCAGTCAGTATCTTGCAATTAATTATTACGCAACCGTTTTTCTAAACTACAGAATACTCACATTTTTGAAACTTAAAATATCTCTTTGGTATTGTGTAATAACAGAGACAAAAAGGTAATCTACATCTAATGCGATAATTTAATTTTCTTTATTAATAATCAAACGAAAATGGTTACCATGATCAGTAACCCAGCCACACGGTCTAGTATTGAAAGAAAAATCGTTAACCTTATTATGGTAATCATTTTTATTCATTTGACCATCCTTTTATGTTATATTTTCATCCTTTTTTATGTAATATCTCATTCATAACACGAGATCTTAGCACATTCGATCTGCTGATCCTTCAAGAGCAATGATTAAGATTTTTATATCCGCCTATCTATGTAATTAATCGTATCGCCAATGTTCACCTATCCCCAAATGACATCATCCAAGGGCGACAATTTGAATCCTGTCTTAATTGAAAGGGTCTATACATGTGTATATTTACAGATTTGATTCATATTCGAACAAAAGAGCACGTATGACAAAACAGACCTTAATGACCTTTACTTTTAAGGACAAATTATGCATAAATTGTGTTACGTTTTTTATGAATGGATTTTATTCGTTCTGGCAAAAAAAGCACTATTTACCAAAGTCACAAGGTGATTAAAGGCACATTGTGCCTCAGAAATCCATAATCTTTAATTCTTAAAAAACGTCTTTCATATGATTTATATTGTCGTTATATATAATGGGTTTAGAGCATATTAGATGTTTAACAACTGCAGAAAGTTGCGTTGAACGATATGTGCATGAATGTGTCATAAATGTAGCAAAATGTAAATATAGAAGTGTGTTGATTTCCATACAAAATACCCACTAAGATGACACCCATTGCAAGCGGGAAGTTGAAATAAGAAGAAATTGTTAATCTTTTTGGCAAATGATTATTTTCTAGATAACTGTAAAAGAATATCAACAATAAAACTTTTTTGAGAAAATAAAACTGATATAATTTATGAGTCATATCGGGCCTTTAATTGGCGTAGAACATCAAGGCCAAAAATGACATTTTAATACTATTTTTTTAAAGAAAATTATTGTTTGCAAAAGCACCGTTTACTAAAATATTCTAACCCTGATGTTCTTAACTTCAGAAACAAGAAAAATTCCAGCATTGCCTCAGCTTTGCGGGGACTCTTGTCATTATTGATCCCGTCTTTCTGTCACTGCAGTTGCCGTCCGGCAACTTTAACGTCGGTACTTTATTTTCTTCTCATTTGATTGTATTCATACTTTGACACAACAAACCTATGGGCAAGGCCGTCAAATTAACCAGACCTACCTTGACCGTCTCTCATAAATGGCCTTGACGTTTATATGGTCAAATATTGTGAAATGTCCTTGCTTTTGTTGTTGTTTTTATTTTTTTTATTTATTTTTTTTTTGTTAAAATGAATAGAAGCAGAATTTCCATTGGTTATTTTGAATTTAAAACTTAAATTAGTGAAATGATATAAACGATCATTCTTAAACGTATTAACGCAATAAATTTTAGGGCAATTTAAAGGCGTTTTGGACACAAAAATTCCAGTTTAATTTCTCAGATTTTTGAGACCTGTGAATCGTTCCTGCTTGTTCCAATTAAACATTATACAATGTTTTACACAGCTTTTGAAATGTCGTTCATTATTAAATAAGTATCTTAATCAAGATAAAAATTCACTGAGTAATAACTGTCATTTTATAAGTTTTATCCAAAATAACGTGACACGAATACCATGTGTATGGTTTTACAAGCATTCATGAAATTAAATGATTATTAATATTTTCCATTCAAATAAATAAAAAAGGAAACATATATTTTTGCTAATTACCCTTTCAGATTGTTTCCCCTTTTTAATTGAAACTTGATCCGCCGAAAGAAATTGATATAACCGATCAAGACAGATATTCAAACAATATTGACCTGGCAAACTTGCATTTGACCGAGTAGTCAAACGTTACGATCAATTTGTAAATCGATATGAGTGTAAATATCCAATTGTTAAAATGCTGTGAAATAAAAAATTCCTTCGTATCGTAATTGGTGAATGTTATTCAATTGAAGACTGTAGACATAAACTGGTGGATCCGAATCCTATTTCAGAGATTTTAATTTTATTTTATAAATTACCATTTTCGTAAAACTATTTTTGTTCTGTGTATTGCACATAAATAAAGCGTGTATGCTCTAAAGCATTTACGATATCACAATGTTACAAAGAGAACCGTTGAAAAAATAAATTGTATATAAACACACCACTTAAAAGGTATTCTAAAACACGGTGTTGTAAAACGAATTTGAATTAATTCTTGCAAGTAAATAAAAAAGCATAACGTATTGATAAGGATTCGAACCAGAGACCTTCAGATCGGTAGTCCGACATCTATACCAATACCCCACACCTCACTGACGAGTGAAATTAGCAAATATATCGATATTTTCGATAGACACTGGTCGTTGTTTATTCAAATGACCTTTACGCAAGATAATAAAGTGCCGGGTCAATATTGTTGGACAATACACTTTACATTTCCCTTTTGGCTATCCCACCTTGTAAACAACATGCGCTGTGACGATGTTTGTACGGTTCGCAGTGTAATTTCCAATATACATGCACTTTTTAACTGTCAAATAAGAAATAGTTACCGTACGAGGAATAGGTCTGCATAGTATTTACAGACCCGGGTGGCGATTTGAAGACCGAGAGAGCGTAGTGATCGAGGTTTTTAAAAGGCCACCGGGTCTGTAATTACTATGCAGACCTATTCCGAGTGCGATAAATTACCTACATGCTCTTTTGTTTTTCAATCTATACATCAGTTTTTTTACTCAGTATTTTTTAATATTACTCACAAGAAACATATTATTTATGTACTTTATCATGTTTAAGAAAGCATTCCAAAGCCGTGCAAAGATAACATCCGCTACGCTCTTGTAATTCATTCATTCACAAATCAGGTATTATTTGAATATTCTCGTGTTTTTCGTGGGGTTTCATTTTGTAATAAGGTCAGGTAATGTACTGATTGAGTTGAGTCACAGAAAATGAAAACAGAACTTGTCGATTAGGCAAAGGTAGGATCATTATTTTGATATATGAATGCATAACATATTAATAATATATACCTTTATTGAGGAAGATTAAAAAGTTTTCTAATCATAAAAACGGAACACTTTATCTCTGCATATAATAAATTTCATGGTAAATAGATGATCAGGCTATTTTTTTTCAAAGGAAAGTAAATGACAGGGTTCTTTGAATAAATATGTAATTGTGGATATAAATACCGAAAACTAGTATCTTATGATGCTATATAGTTCGGCAAATGTGTTAGGTATACCGAAAAGCAAAGGAAAGGCTTAATGTGCGTTGTTATACTCATTCATATCGGCGAAACACAAAACTTCAACGCCAGAACAGAAGCCAGTTCGTTTTTCTCACACATAATCTGGAATACAAGTTATGAGGGTCCTTACAGCCGTATGCGCTAATTTATTTCGATTAATCTTTAAAATATACGACCCTTTTTCCTATTCAAAGTTCTTTTACGGTGAATATAGTGTACTTTAATGCACGAGTTTCTCGACTTCACATATTTTCTATTGTATAGAGAACAATAGAACAATAACCGTCGGTATCTATTTGCAGACCTGTTAACCGATCGGTAAGTGATTTACTAGACTGCTTTTAACAAAGGAGCCGGTAGGTAAGTGCCTTTACATTCGTTAGGTTTGGTGTCGTCATTATGCGGTGAACATATTTCGACGTTTAATTTGAAACAGCAATGGTTCATTTTAAAATCGTCTTACTCGGCAGGGGAAGGGTTTTTGGAGTGACATATATGTGGATATTTTAACTGCCGATATAAGATATCACCCTCGTCTAACGGCTCCAGTGATGTAAAATCTTGGTATTTTATATATCCTTATATATCACTCCGAAACCCAAATAAACATGTAATATCATTCAATCATATCAATTAATCATGAAACGTGTGTAATTTTAAGCTACCAATCATCACTAGTATCTTAATTAAACATATTGATATATCTGTTATCAAAATATATTTAATATAAAAGATGTATATTATAACATTTATTTGTTAAATAATAATGAATCCACTCTTTAATGCTATTTGCAATGCGTTTTTTGTGCCGGAGGCCTTATAATGCCATTAAACGTCGCTGTTGTTGTTTTTGAATTCAAATAACATTGGTCATTCATAAGGTTGCGTTTTGAAATTAATTTTATAAAGTAGAGATTTATTCAAAAATATTATAGGGCATGGTTGCTCAAAACACATATCACAAAGACTTTGAAGATGGAGTTTCATGCTTCATGCATTTGTTGATTTTCAGACAAATTTAAGTATGTCTGACGTCTTTGAATTTTAAGACCAGTTGTGTAGTCTGATGGACGATCTGGGACATTAGTTGTGTAGTTTAATACTTATACTGGGAAATTGGTAAGAAGAGTGTACACTCTTCAGTGTCCAAATCATATATGGAACCGTGTTTCAGGTTCAAAACCTTCTTTGTTGATGAACAATAACATTTAATTTTATGTTTCATGCAATTAACACCTAAAAAGGTTCGATTTATTATTCAAAACTTTAGATTAGTCACATGAAAAATTGCTACTATGACAGACGTTCATTTGACAGGAGCATGATGACTAACATGTTAATAATTGTGTTAATACTGGGAATGCGATGCGTAATAAAATTAAATAATATTACATAATTTTTGAGTTACTTGAGGTATCGTTATTATCTCTTTAAAGATATCATGGACCATATTCTTAATTTGAGTCCAGGTAATGCCTTCTACATAGAATGTCTTAGATTTTACTTTAAAGCTGCATGCCTCCAGATGAGCCAAAATGTTTCAAGAAAATAAAACTTGAGAAAAATATATGAGGTTTTATGAAAAGTAAAAAGACTAAAGATAAAAATAATAATTTCCATGTTATTTGCGATTGATTGCCAATTTTTCAGTAATTTTCTAATTTCTAACGCAGTAAGGGTTAATTTTGCATATTTTGACCTCTTTTTTGTAATTTACATTGGTTGTAAGTGCCGTTTGAAATGTTCATATTATTTTCTCTGTCAGCTTAACAATATTTTACTTTTGAATACATATTTCAAAATTTTCATGAACATTAGCAGAAATATGGAGGCGTAAAGCTTTAATGTCTATATAACAGTATGATTTACAACTGATAATAGAGGCATGCAATAAAGACGAGATAAGAAAACACACTCATAAATCACTGTATTGCTGGGCGTCCGTTATTAATATCATCTTGAGGAGTATTGTACGCAAGAAGAGTGTTAAAGTTAAGCTTGTTAGACAGTTTTGTAAACATATAGTCAGTATATTTGTAAGAAATTGGAGTTTTTTTTATAAATTTTGAGAAATTTCTCTGGAACTGATGATTGTGCTTAATCTTCATCTCCCTAATATTTTCCAATGAATTTATAACTTGATTAAATGATTTACGCTTTTTAACTGTGGACAATATTAAATATGCTACCAATATATCCATGTTACAACATTAGAAAAATTAACTTTCCTTTCCGCCATTAAATAATCACAATTTGATTTACAATAATATTTAATATCATTGTGTTTCCTTTTAAGATCTGTATGTCCACCAATGTTATGCCACAAAAATGTATGTTCAGGCGAGCTATACATAAACATACTTACAACTTGTTTTGATATTTAATTTTTATAAAACTTTTTATTTACAATTAAAAGAAGCAAAGTACACTTGTCTTTCCACGCATGAAAAATATGTTTTGTCCAAAGACTTGTAAGCTAAAGAGGACAAAACTATGAATCATTTACATTTTCTAGTATTAACCATTATTAAAAATATCTGCAGGTTACGAGGAAAGCAATTTATACACTGCCGAAAAAAGAGATCAACCTACTTCAGAGGCTGGGAAATATTTCAAACCTTGAAGTGGTGATAAAAGAAGAATTATGATTAAAGTTCTGTATAAAGTATTAATATAAATATTTTCTGGAACATAAAGATACATTCACGAAAAAAGCAAAGTAAACTATCAAAAGGTAACTTATAATGCTTCATATCATATTATTGAAACTTAAAGCCGTCAGTGATGTCCTTACAATTCTGTAAAGCATATTACATTTTACTTTAATTTTAAAACTTCTAAACACCTGGCAAATAAAAGCAATACTTCATTGAAGATATCAGGATGATTCTGTTCTGATGATTAGCACATGGGTTTCATTTGGGGTACTTCTTAAGAGAATTAGAAAAATAACAATTTAAAAAGTTCAATTTTAATTATGTTTGCTAAGAAAACAAAAACAGACCAGATAATAAAAAATAAAAAAAATATATTGAAATTAAACATAAAAACAAAATTAACAAAACAATATATTGTTACGATAATATGAGCTATCACAAAGGATTATTTTTATGCCCCCGATCATATAGTAATTGAACCGTCCGTCCGTCTGTCCGTCTGTCCATACGAGGTTAACCTAGAACAGCAATTTAGATTTTTCTTAAGTTGTACCTGTAGCAATGGCTTTTTAGTTTACACACTTACTAATCAATACAAAGTATATGATCTGGTCAAGTTACATAACTATGGCTTCTACCAAGTTATTGCCCTTTTCAGCACTTAGAAAATGAATAATGATTAACCTAAAACGGCAAGTTGGAAATATCTTAAGTTCTATCTATACTAATGGCTTCATAATTTCCACACTTACTTATCAATACAAAGTACATGATTTTGCCAAGTTATGTAACTGTGTCATCCATATTTCTTAGTGATTTCCCCTTTTTTACTTTGAAAAAAGGGCCTTGTCTGGTTAACCTATTCCGGCTTAATTTATTTAATGATATCTTGTATATTTGGTAGGTGGATACCTTTAATGGTCCTCTAATTTTTTGTGGAATAAGTGATCTGTAGGGTCAAGGTCACTTGTTTAGAAAATGAATTTAAACATTTTTGCTCATACAACCTTTATTTTTGGTTGATGTCTTTCATGTTTAATACAAACATGCCAAGGGAGGTCCTCCTTCTTTGGGTATAGTAAAGGGTCATTTTGGTCAAGATCAATGTCACCAATGTCAAAGTCACCAATGTTAAAAATAGATTTTTACATTTTTACAGGTGTATTAACCATATTCTATTGACAGATGTCATTTATAATTGATAGGAACATAAATTTTAATGGAGTTAGTGGTCAGTTGGGTCAAGGTCACCAGTGCTAAAATAGATTTTTAACACTTTTGCTCATACAGCCTTTATTTATTGACAGATATATCTCATAATTGGTAGAAAGATAACTTGCATGTTATTCTTACTTTGGATGGAGTTACGGGTCAGTTTGATCAAGGTCACAGGTGCTAAAAATAGATTTTTACACTTTTGCCCACACAGCCTGTATTTATTGACAGATTTATTTCATATTTGGTTGAAGATAAGTTGCATGGTATTCTTCCTTTGGACGGAGTTAGGGGTCAGTTTGATCAAGGTCATCAATGCTCAAAATAGATTTTAACATTTTTGCCCCAATAGCCTTTTTATGACAGTTGCATTTCATATTTGGTAGGAAGATAACTTGCATGATATTCTATAGGAATCAGTGGGTCAAGATCAAGGGTGTCAAGTATAGATTTCGTACATTTTTATATATTTGATAAAATTGAATATTTATCACTTCACAAGTCATAGCAATGGCTTTGCAACTTATATATTTCACAATTACAAAATGCCATGACTCTGTCAAGCTATATAACTTGTGTTTACAATTTTTTGGCAATGTTTCTGTCCATAACTGAATGAATGGGTAAACAATTTTTGAAATATTGCTACTGACAAGAATCGGAGCCGGGAGCATTTGTGTTTAACAAGCACGTTCTTGTTCAGTAAATTAAGATGTTTTGCAAACTTGGTCTATTCGTCATTTACAAAAGTAAATTCAATAAAGAGTGTAAAAAATAGAAGTTCCTAAAAGTAAAATAAACTGAACACCAGAACTTAAAACTTTTTATTTATTTTCCTTCTATCAATGAAATATTGAATAGATTTGAATACAGCCAGATTTTTCTTTCGTTTCTACTTTCAGAAGTCGAATTAAGGTCCTCCTTAAGAACTAATATTTTTGTCTCCCCCCTCCCCCCTCATCTTCCATTCGAAGTTGAATTTCCCCATGCGGGCGTGTAAGTTTTCTTTATTGTATATTTTCTTAATTGTATGTGGAGTCAAAATTGGAGTATTAACAATAACCCTGTTCTTCCACAGAAATATTCCTGTCAAATTTAGCATCCTCTGTACCACGATAGCCATAGCTTTAGCAGAAGCGGTAGATTCGTCGCAGCGGCGGTGGAGTATTCGTCGCTGAAGCGGTGGATATACCAATGAAAAAAAAATGGAACATATGAGGGCTCCGGTATCTCTAGGTGTTCCCCGTAATATGAAAACGTAAAACAAAATTCAGTCATAAACATACGGACAACAGCAAACGTCCATATTTTATCTACCGTTCTGCGACGAATACTTTACCGCCTTTACAATGGTTCCACCACTTTTGGCGAAAGTTATAGCCAGTGTGGTACTAGAATAAAGTTGGTTATAAAATTAACCTTCAAAATATATATCTTTTCAGTGTATAATCACAGGAACTTGTAATTCTATCAATGTTAATGATAATATCCAAAATATACCCCCTATACAGTATAAATAAACACAAGGAATGAAACGCCTTTTCCCCACCCCAACATAATTTACGCCGAACAAATCAACAAAACAACGGATCAAAATAATCTATCGGGCCATTTCGATAAACAATACATAAATGCATCAAATATCACCGATAACTTTTTTTATCGCGTAGCTATGTAGGAATAATTCAACATTTTCTGATTATTTCCCGCGATCTGAGTTAGGAGAAGAACCTAGCTGAACTGTGTCAAATTTGCTGGGCTCCTGGTTAAAAATTATGAAATCTGTACGGAAAAATGTTCAAAAAGTGTCCGGTTGATGGTCCCCGACCAGGAGGTATTTTAACATAACGATTTAATAGATTTATTTTAACATTGAATTATTTGAATAATTTTAAGTAAGATAATCTTATAGAAATACTTTGAACAAAAGTTGCTTACTTCGGAACTTACGCATTTCTGTAGCAAACGCTCAGAATTTGTTGAATAATTTGTTTGTAGAAACGTTGATGATTTAGTTTGGTTAACATAATAACTTACGCCAATATTAATTTAGATCGCTTCAAAATATTTCATCAGTAAATTGTTGTGTTATTCTCCTTTAAACACTGTTTTGCCAGCGACACCTCATATTTGTTCGAGAATTTTCATGATGAATACCTTTAATCTTACACAAGAAGAGAATGTTGATTACCTGTTAATTATTACAATATTTATATGCTAATGATAAAATGTGCATAATTGAATACCTCCAATAAAATTCGTTAAAGTGTTAATCTTAGTTTATTATTGATCAGATTCTAGTTTAAAAGGCTTATAACTCCCTCATAATTATAAGTCCACTTGTCTTTGCTGCGGGGTCAAACTATATAAGTTATTGTTCGCCACAAGTCCGGATGAAAGCATAAGTCCCTGATCAAGAGTAAGCCTGATTTCCGTGTCCTAGAAGGCCAGCACGTAACATTTGTCTACTGGAATTGAATTATATTGTCAAAAGAAAGTTTAATATACTATGAAATCCTATAAAATAAAACATGTGTTTTTTTCATAATGGTCAGATGTCAACCTAGGGAGAGTGGGTTTCCTCATTTGAAACAAGTAAGGTGCCACAATAATGCGTCAGATAAGCCACACGTTTCTTTCCACACTCAAGCTTTAATAAATACATGTAGTTAATAGCTCAATTTTAATGCTTGACTATTCAATAAATATTTTATTAAACTTTAAGAGATTCATGTAAGATATTAACATTTCTCACGTATTATATACGATCGTTTTGGACGAGGAGCACACATTTGTTGTATATATTTTTTAGTTTTTTTTTTAATCTTGAATGAGTCCTATATTTGACGATTTATCAATCGCCCGTGAACTGAGGCATTTCATAACATAACCAAAGCTGTGCGCAAGGATGGCGCATACGATTACACATTTATAAAGCTTACTCATGAAATAATCATTTTTTACTTAAATTACCATTGTTTCCCGTAACTTCAGCAGATTTTCTGCAAAATGGCGGGCGGGCCTGTGTGTACGTTCGAAATACTTAATGATTTATACTGACATTAACTATATCTGTCAATAAGCAGTTGAGTAGGCATGAGCAGTAGACAGTTAACATGTAGTTGATCAAAAGGCAGTGAGCAATAGGCAGTGAAACAGGCAGTGAACAGTAATAGTAACAGTAGAGAGTGAAAACAGGCAGTGAACACTAGGAGGTGATTAATAGGCAGTGAACAGACAGTGAACACTAGGTTGTTTACAGTAGGCAGTGAACAGGCAGTAAACAGTAGGAAGTGCGCAGTAGGCAGTGAACAGTAGGTATTGAGCAGTAGGCAGTGAAAAGTGGATAGTGAACAGTAGGAAGTGAACAGTTGGTAGTAAAATGTGGGTAGTGAAAAGTAGAAAATGAACAGTTGGCAGTGAAATGTGGGTAGTGAACAGTAGGTATTGAGCAGTAGGCAGTGAGCTGTAGACTGTCGTTTATCTCGTGTATTGTGCACAGTGTAATACTGATTTAAACATAAAATAGTATGACAAAACAAATAACAAAAAGTAGTTTTACCTCATTCGAGATACTTCTTGTTCTATAAGTGACAGCAACTTTGTTATATATTAATGTTTTGTCTTCATACTTGGACACAGCTTTCCTTTGAACAAGACTTTCAAGCGTGACTTTAACTCAGTGACATTGAAGGTCAAATAATTGAATTTGTTATAACTTGCTATGACTTTGGTATTTATGAAAGGCTTAGCTTCATACTTAAGCAGATCTTCCTTGAGAGCAATGCATTAAAGAATATTAAACTCAATTTGACCTTAATCCATAGATTATCGTTGGAATGTCAAGTTATTGCAACCTGCAAAAATTCCACAAATTAATATAATTGCATGTATATTTACAGATGGACCGAGGAATATTTTTTTTAATCCAAATGATGTGTCATATCGACATGATGAAAACTTTAACCTCGCACCAATCACATGTGGAGCTGATTGCTGGGAATGTAACTACAGTTGGTCTGGACCAAATTCATTTAGTGTTCCTGGAGTAGTGCTTGATCTGGATCCATTAACAAAGTCAATGGCTGGAACATATACATGTACTGCTAGAAACGTTAAACTGTCTCAACAAACACTGCAAACAAAACAGTTGCTACTTGAAGTTAGATGTAAGTTGATATTTTTATTTATTGAACACAAAAAATTCTGATGTAAAAACAACAACTAAACAACAACAACATAAAATGTGTGACAGTATGGGATGAATATCCGTGTTCTTTCCGTAAAGTATTGGAGGGTTTTGATTAAAATTTTGCACATCATAGGTTTCTAGTAAAAATGTAGTGCCTTGTCAATTTACCATAATATAATTCTATCTTGCTTAATTTGATAAGTATCTCCCATAATAATACGTGAACATGTTGACTAATCTTTGTCCGTAATATACCTTCATATCTATGATATCAAACTGAATGATATCTTACTGAAATGCCACTTAGTAGTAAGAAAAATGTCGAAAAATCATTAACTTACATTACTTAGATATTTCAATCATCTAATAAAGTAGATAATAGTATGTTGTGAAAATACAGTGTACAGTAGTTATATGTGATACTCTATAACAGTTAGGATAATTTTAATAGGGGCGTCAGTTGCCGAGTAATAAAACAATTTACTTCAAATCACTTTCCCTTCACCACTGTAGGTTCGAATCCCGCCTTGTTTTTTTAAGGAATCTTTCTAGTTAGCTTACGGATCGTCTAAGTTCAAACTAGGTGTTCGCTCGTGCCTGAAATAATGCACTGAGCGAACCTAAGATTGTCAAACAAAAGTTAAGCTGAAAATTCGCAATATGTTGGTGTCCAACATAAAACATAAATAGATAAATAGATAAAATAAATATTGCTCTTGGTCTGATGCAAAGAAGGTCACAGACGCAAAGAATATTTATTAAATCCTGAATTTTATTTATTCCAATGCACTTTAGCTTCTCAAAGTGAATTTATATTTTATATAACTTTATTTAATCATGCATATGATAAACATCATTTCTTTTTAATATTGGCAGAAAGTATGTCAGTAATTATAAAGCTCACTAATGAATGGTCATGTTGTGGTCCTCTACGGATGGTAAATAGTTCCAGTCTGATGCATAAGTAGATCATAGACGTTTTTGTTTTAGAAACATTGTCCAGAAAGTGCAATGCTCAGAGTTTAGATGATTCCGCATTTAACTTCCTTTGTGATCACCTAAAAACGTTACAAATATCATGCCCACTGGGTCAAAATTGGCACTGCTAAGGAGTATCTAGTTTATTTAGAATTATTTTAGAAATACATATAAATCTTCTTAATTTTGTAAAACCCAGAGCTTAATTTTTTTTTCAAATATTTAAAAACGTTATACAACTTGGATAGAATGACAAAGCTAGTGAGTCTTGACACGCCGCAGGCCTAAGATTTGGTTAGTATGTTGAACCTGTCTAAGATATGTATATCAATTAATTTTAAATGAAAATTACACACATGCATTTGACTTATGACCCCTTATGAAAACCAGTAAAATGGGCAATCATCTGTGGACTATGCATAATCATTTGCATAACTTTTGCTACCCCTCCAATAAAAATCCCGCATGTAATTTAGGAAAGTTCTACTTTATGTACAAATGACATCGAGCTTTACAAAAAGGACTTAATGCTCCCTATTTATATATTGTTGCATTTATTTCATCATACGTGGTTCCCTTTATGAACTTAAAAATACATGTAGTTATTTTTAACCTATTTGTCAAGTTGGTATCTAAAGTTCTAATAAGCTTCATACTGTGTATTGGCAATTTGATTATTCTTATATTTCTTTTATTCGCATTTCAAACAATTTCCCTATTCGGCAGGTTAAATTATCTTCCACAATACATATATTTGTATTATTGTTATTTGTAACAGTGATTTTATACTTGTCTACGTTATTACATTGCACATGCCGCATACATGTGGAATTCATTTCCGTCCAGTTATCCTTCTTTTATGCATATGAAAGTAGGTAAAATGTGTATTTTATTGTTTTCAGGATGTTTGCTATTATTATCTTTTACTTTTATCTTGCTTAAGTAGTTTGTAAGCACTCATTGAAAAGTACTAACATTCTGAATTTGCCCAGCTATAAATTGTATCATGTTCCTTTTTACGTAATATGCCCTTCTTGAGTGTACTGAGTGAATCTGTTAATAATATTGTTTGGGTTAATACATTTTTCAGCCCTTGGAAATAGCAGAAACAAATAAAGTCATGACTGTGTAATTGGCATAAAATGTGAACAACAGTTTCGGAGTTTTCTCCAATTTCTTTATAAAGAGACTATGTTTTCTTTGTATTTCATCTTATTATTTTTTCCTGGTATTTATATGTGACATTTTATGAATTAGATAATCAGAACAATAGGTCCTGAATAGGTACTTAAACTTTTATAAATATATTCAAAGGTTATGAAATCAGTAAATGATCATACAGTACTAGTATCTGGATGACAATGACGACCAGTGTTGTGTTTCTATGGGCTTCTACATTTGTGTTCCCTTATTTTATACATGTATAGTGAGACTTTTGGAGAAATTAAAAACATTATTAATTATACTGGTTTATTTTGCAATCTTTTATTGTATTGCTACGCTCATCGTGTAAAGAGATGTTTTTGTAACAATGATTAAATTAATATTTAATGTGAACTTTTGACTTTAACCCTTTAAAAATTGCATTTTATCCAGTTATTTATATACATGTATAATATAGGGTTAACGCACGTTTTTTTCCGTGTTATAACGCGTTGACGTTATTATAGCATACACATTTAAAAAGATTCATGGTGTATTTTTAAATACAAAACACATACATTAAATATTTGTGCTTGGACGGTATTTGTCAAATTCTACATGTTTTTCGTATGCGTTTTATTTTTTCCAGGGCCAAAAACTTGGAAAATACAAATGCTTAGAACCGAACGAAATTTTGAATTTTAATTGATTCAAGAAAGCTTACCATTTGAGATTTGAGATTTATTAACAAAAAGAAAATAAAAACATAAATTACTCTACGTAAGACAAAACATGACCCTCAGAATCGTTCTTTTTTCAAGCACACAATTTAATAAAAAATCAGACACGAAACATTATTCTCTCAAAGAAATATAAAAAAAAACATTTATCAATATCAACATTAAAACAACATTTTCTCATATTCAGTTTGTGCTATCTTGTTTTTTAAGTCAATCGGAGGGTTAAATTGAATGACATATATTTGCTTACATTGACACTGTTCGTTTCTTAGAAAGATCGACAATCAAGATTAGCGGTGATGTCTATACGCCGTATTTCCGACATAGAAACTTGAAGGCTGCTCGCTGTTATGCGATTGAGGCCCTCGAATCAATAATTTCAATATAACAAGAGCGCATGACTCTTTGGCAAACAGGCTAAATCGTCATTTTTTTGTTTGCTTACTGGGCCCTGTATGTATTGTGCATAGGTAAAACCGGGCTACAACAAGAGCGCGTGAAATTGTTAACAAATTGTTAATTGTCCGTTATAACATGGGCAAAAGAGGGAAAAATAGCCGAATTTATGCTATACACTTGTAATTAATTTATATTTTACAGTTGGTCCTGATTCTATAAAAGTAACAAATGAGACATCTGTATATACATTAGATGAGGGAACAAGATTTAACGATATAAAATGCGAGGCTGACTGTTTTCCAGCATGCACATATAAATGGACCAAATATGGTCAAAATATTGGCAATACACATACTCTGTCTTTGGGACAATTAAATAAATCATCTGCTGGAAATTATACATGCAGGGCTACTAATGGAGACATACAGACTAGATGGAAGGAAAAGAAGGTTACTATTTACGTTAGATGTAAGTACTGATCATATTTATTTGAGAATCA
The DNA here is from genome assembly GCF_026571515.1 of Ruditapes philippinarum. Classification (NCBI taxonomy): domain Eukaryota; kingdom Metazoa; phylum Mollusca; class Bivalvia; order Venerida; family Veneridae; genus Ruditapes; species Ruditapes philippinarum. The sequence goes on along the minus strand of NW_026861249.1, from coordinate 79,098 downwards.
ATAATTTTGATAATACATGTTTATCTGTATTTTGATACTTGTTATATCACAGCATTGAATACATTTATGTTTATGATAAATTGATTTAAAATAATCCCATTTGTATCCAAATTCCATTCATTTATAATATTTTTGTCAAGTTTTAGTGCATGAATTAACAACATTAGCATTTTGATTAAATCCTAATTTTATTTTTAAATGTTCCGGTGTATTTTTTTAAAATTTAATTAGTTTGCTTAGTCCTATTGACACCAATCATGGTGTATTGGTAGTTTATATCAAGATGCAACTTGGGATTGCTACCTAGGTGCCTGTGATTAAGGTCAAGGTCACTGTTTCTAAAATAAGAAATTCAGTTCTCGCTCAATAACTTGAGTTTGCTAAGGCTTATTTACAACAAACTTGGTGTAGGAGTAAGTTAACTTATATCAAGAGGCAGCTTGGGGTTTCTTTTCAGATGTGTTTCAGATGTTGATTAAATTATAAATCAGGTTTCCGCTCAATTACTTCAGTTTGCTTTGACTTATTGACACAAAACTTAGTATGTGGGTAGCTTATATCAAGACACTACTTGGGCGGGCGGCGTCAACTGTAAATAACTAACCTAAAATCTAAAAATAGCAATTAAGTCTCTGCACAATAACTTGAGTTTGCTTAGACCTATTGAAACTATATGAAGTATTTGGGTAGCTTATATCAAGAGACAGCTTGGGATTGCTACCCAGGTGTTTGGACAAGGTCAAGGTCACTGTTCCTTAAAAATGAAATTAAGTTTCCAGGTAATAACTTTAGTTTGCTGTAGACTTGCTGTGTGGGCAGCTTTCATTAAGATGCAGCTAAGGGTTGCTACTTAGATATATGGGAGAATGGTAAAGGTCAATAGTTTACAGTAGAATTTTCAGCTTCTACTCAATAACTTCAGTACACTTTGACCTTTGATACTTAAATTGTTATTTGTGAAACTAACATTAAAATACAGCCTGACATTGATACTCAGGTATCTGGTTTATTTTATTTTCAACTAAGGAAACCAATTTTCTGTGTAAGTAAAAAAAAACAAACAACATCATTTTCTCTTCTCTGCAATAAGTTATTCCTAATTCCTGTCTCATCAATATTTTTCGTCGCATTGCGGCGCTTCCTGTTTTAGTTTATTTTCATATCTTATCAACAACAACTACATTTTACTTCACACGTGTCTATAAAATCATAATAGGATATCACTGTCAAAGCTCTATAACTCCCATAAACCTTGACTAAACAAGATATGTTTGTATGCCCCCTATCGGCAGCCAATTAGTCATGAGATCAGGTTATTAGGCATGACTTATGACCTAGTGAACAAATAATCAATAAAGGTTATCTTCTGGTCATGACTAGTCAGAAGGTAATAATTATTGTGACTGCATAGGTTGTGTGCAGCAATTTCAGTTATTACAAATCTTACCAAATAATATATGTCTTATTGTCAAGTCAAAGATTGAGGGCCAGCAGCTATAGGATTGTCAAGTTAATGATCGTCAACCGTTTTTACCAACAAGATAAATATGACCTTGACTTTTGACCCTTTGACCCCAAAATCAATAGGGGTCATCTACTGACCATGAGAAATAATCATACCAAGATTGAAGTTCCTAGGCCAAACAGTTATAAGTTATTGATAGGAAACTGTTTTTATGTACAATGTCATCTTGTTATTGTGAGTAATGGAGAGCTTAACTTATTTATTTAAGATGGACCGTACCAGTCATCAACTAAAATATCACCATCAACACAAAATTACACCAAAAATGAGGGACAGAGTTTAAATGATATCACGTGTTCTGCTGATTGCTATCCTGATTGCACATACACCTGGAGAAAGACAAGACATGGGCAGACAACTACAGTCAGTAGTATAAGTGTTTTATCTGTAGGGGAACTACACCGTGAAAATGCTGCATTGTACACTTGTATAGCAAAAAATCCTGAAAAGATTTCATCTTCAACAACAACAAAACAAACCCTTGTCAATGTTAGATGTAAGTAGTTTTATGTCTTATTTTTTTCTTGTCACAATTAGGCTTTGATGTTATGTCTCCAAAGCAACATTATTATGCCGTCCCTTTACAAATATTATAAAGAGTGTAGACAGAGGAAATTAGCTTTTTTGTTTGCCTGGATTATTTGTCAGGGACATGCATAGAACACAAGAAGGCATAATTACATCATAACCTTATAGAATACCAACACTAGTCTAAAATCACGAACATTGGTTTAAAATTGTCTTTGTGTTATTGTGTCAGATTGTTTTGAACGACACTACTAGCATTTCATTTTTTAATGATGGCAGGTGGGTGTGCATGCTAAATTCAATCTGTTAGCAGATACTTAAATCGTATTTGTTAAATAACTTTTGTCATCAAGTTGACTGATGTGTGATGTTGGGGTTTTGTAATCTGTTTATTTTTGAATGAAAACTATAGACACGATTAAGGAATATCAGCCAAATCTCGTATTTTATTTTTTGATATAGAAGTTATTATTTATATATTTAATTAATTTCTATATTCAACATTTTTCAAAATTATTTTTTCTCTATATTTCAATATATGATGATTAACATTTTCTTTGCAGATGGACCCGATTCAGCAGTTCTCAGCAAAACATCACCTCGCACTATAACAGAAGGGGATAAAGATGAAAAAATTGAATGTACTTCAGATTGCTATCCAGGTTGTTCTTATAAATGGACAAAAAATACAAGTTCGTCTGCTATTACGTCTTCACGTGTACTTCAACTTAACACTGTGTTAAGAGAGAATGCTGGAGATTACAAATGCATTAGTACCAATACAGCAACATCACAGTTCTCAAAATCTGCAGAGTCAACTATAAAAATCATTGTTCAATGTAAGTTGTTTAGCACACCTAAACTGGACCAGGCTGATCTTTCAGGATCGTTAAATGGCCATCCTCAATTTTTTGTCGTCCGTCGGCCGTCCTCATTAAGTTTGTTAGTACTCCAGTGGTTACATGGTTAGGCTGTTTTTCCCAGAAACTGTTTGGACAAGTTTAAACATGGGTCATCTGGGATATAAAGCTAGGCCCCAGAAACCGAACATAAAGACTATTGTTAACAGTTGTTAACACTAATATTTCAGTCCAAGTATCCTGGTAATTTGTCAGAAAGGTCGTTATATAATATAAATATAATAAACAAGATCAATAAGGAAATATAGGTTATCTTGGATCACATAGCCAAAATATGGAGGGAGAAACTTGTAAACACTCTAGAGACTACTATCTCTTTTCCAAATATCCTTGAAATTAACCATGAACGGTACTGGAAAGTGCAAGTCCTGGTACCGGCTTAGGCAGTATTAAACATTTAATATGAACTGGTTAAATTTTGAATTTTCAAACATTCCATTACCGTCCATGAACACAAGATCAATCAAACAGAGCCTGCAACATTTTCAATTTTGTCGTTTTGTACTTTCTTTAGGGATTTTTTATTTTTCTCTATTTTATAATATTTTTATTAATTATTAAAGGTAACACATAACATTAAATCCAGGTATATAATAATGTCACAATTTAGTCTGTCCCCACTCGAAATGAAAATGCGCTTTTGTCTGCTATGAAATAATAAAAAACGAGGTTGAATTATTAATATACCATTTCTTGTAAACAAAAGCATAAAAAACAGTCACACTCAAGTTTTCTTAGGATTCTGGGTGCCTTCTGGGTGCCCTGCTTTGGTGAATCGGAGGCTGCGTCCTGTGAACGTTGCCTTTACCTTGTTGATCTTAATCCTTGTTTTATTTAGATCAATTCTCTACCTCTCTTGTAAAAGGAAAATGTTGATTATTCCTTTACGAAGCGTAACAAATTGATCAATTTTAGGTAAAAGAGCTGTCATTTTAGTAATTTCAAATAATAATAAACAAGATATGTAAACTCGAAGTCTTCGCAAGTGAGTAACATCAAAGAATTGGCCGCTAGGTTTTATAAGAATGACCCGAAATGAATGAATAATTGATTTTTATTGCGCTTTTAAAGCTGATAAAATTAAATACTTATTTGTAATCTCAAACTATAACGAACCCTTATATATTATATATATATATATATATATATATATATATATATATATATATATATATATATATATATATATATATATATTATATATAGCACACGGGTGCTGTCATTTGCGAGGGAACTAGTAAAAATAGACCCCGTGAATACAGGCACACCAATGACGCAGAAGTGGGATCTGTTTGCTATGTTCATCTTCCTTGCTAGATTTGCACGATTATTTATTTATCATGTATTTATTTTTGTTTGATTTATAACGTCAGATGAGGTGTTGTAAAAGTTGAAACGCAGCAATTGTTTTACTGGATGAACATTGCGTCCGATTTAGGAAGGGTAGGGTACTTTATTGTATCCTATTGGCAAAAGAGATGATACGATGCGACGCATTCTCAAAATTCTGATACCGCGAACACTTTATTAACCGGTACTTGGAAGAAAAAATGGTCATGTATAAAAACCTATTTCTTTTGCAAAGAAGATGTCCTTACTTCAAGTTTAAATTATCCAAATACCTTGACACAACTCTTCCTTTTCTCGACAGTATTTTGCGTTAAATGCGATTTTGGATTCTAGAAACTGCGTACACCTGGCGTTTAAATGTTACGATAAATAAGAAAATGTCGATTAAACTGATAGTTTTCAACCATCTGGAAGTTAATAAATTTTCAATAATGTATTTTCAATCTTTGTTCTTTATCGTTTGTACGAAGTATTTACAGAAAATATAAATTATGATACTGCGTACACACTTAAAAAATCTAGATTCTGCGTACACTTTCTCCGAGACAGTCTGTGCTTCTTAATTGGATAAACTGGTCGCATACTCGAACTTAAAAAAGATACAACTTTTTTTTAATACAAATTGATTATACATTTTTGAAAGATTCGAGGTGATTTACTTTTTTTCATAGATGCAAATTTATTTATGAAACTCGAACATGAACGTACGCCGATTTGGCGTTGAATTCTTCATCCAAACAATAATTATGATGGACGACATCGGCATGATGACCCTTAACGACATATGTAGTAAATTGGCTTTTTTTCTGAGTATCATCACAAACACATTAATTTTAAGCCACACTATTCTGAACGAAAAATATGAATGCTGTAGTGGATAATCGTTTAAAATTTCACATGATTTGAAACACAACGTACACAAAGAAAGTGCTAAACGTATTTCATTCAGGTATTAAAGTGACTGTTACAGAAACAAATCATTTAAAATAATTATCATGTTGATATATGGTTAAAGTTGCACGCCAGATAAGAAAACATATTTTGATAAAATCAAACCTGGGAAAAATGTACTAAGATTTTAGGAAAGGTATAAAGATTCAAAATTTTTAGTAAAAATTCCATGTTATGTGGGATTAATGACTGACTAACGCAGCAATGGCTATTTTTGCATATTGTGACCTCTTTATAGTAATTTATCTAGGTTGTAAGTGCCATTGATAATGTGTAAAATTGCATTCTTTTGGTAACTTTACAATTATATACTGTTACATACATTTTCAAAATTTCAAGAAAATTAACATGAATCTGGAGGTGTGCTGCTTTAAAGGTATAGAATTGAAAACAAATAAATAACATGGAAACATCTCATCATAATCGTATTTCCGTTCCTATACCATTGACAAATGCATTAAATCTAAATTTCTACATTTGGCTCTTTTGTAATACATACAAACTTGTCAACGAAGACATTCATACTTGCGTGCAGAGGTATGACGCTTGTACAAGTATATGAAAAGAGCCACATGCCTACAGAGGTCACATTTGTAAAGGTAATCTTGACGATTTCGTCCTTCATGTTGTCTGAGAGAGTTTTCACTCAAAAATCGGCATACATTTAATTTCTTAAATGAGATATCAATTTTACCATATGAATATATACCGGTAAACAGTAATTGGGCCGTCCGTCCGTACAAGGTTAACCTTAAACGACAAGTTGGGAGTTTTCTTAAGTTCTATCTGCAAAAATGGCTTCGTAATTTACACCTTAATTTCTCAATACAAAGTATATGGTCTTGGCAAGTAAGATTACTATTGCTTTCCTGTTTTTTAAGTTATTGACATTTTCAGCACTTTGAAAATAGATATGGTTAACCTTAATCGACAAGTTGGGTATATCTTAAGTTCTGTTTATAGTATTGCCTTCATAATTTCCACACTTATTTATCTTTACAAAGTTCAGGATATTGCCTAGTTATATACTTGCGCCATCTATTTTTTCCATTAATTTGCCTTTTGATCACTTTTAAAATAGGGCATCGTATTGTTAACCTATTTGGTAAGTTGGATTAATCTTTAATGTTTCCTAGTAACTGCGTTTATTTAATGATATTTTCTATATTTGGTAGATGGATACCTTCAATGGTCCTCTAGCTTTTGTGGATTAAGGGGTCACTATGGTCAAGGTCAATGCCATTGTAGTAAACAAATAATGTTAATAAACATAAAGCTCATACAGCCTTTTTATGCTCCCCAAAGAGTGAGCATATAGTCGCCTCTTTGTCCGTCCGTCCGCTGTTCTTATCCAGGACATAACTTTGAAACAATAAGCGATATCAACATGGAACTTTGAAGATAGACCTCATTGTGTAAAAGTGCATTGCTAAAGAACTATAACTCTGTCTTGCCTAATTTTTGAGTTATTGCCCTTTGTTTATTTTTACAGTTTGAACTTTGTCCGGGACATAACTCTTAAATTATAAGAGTTAGCAACATGATACTTTGTAGGTAGATAGGTCTCATTGGGTGTTAGTTATGTGCAAAAGAACCATAACTCTATCTAATCTAATTTTGGAGTTATTGTCCTTTGTTTATTATTAAACTTTGAACTTTGTCCGGGACATTACTCTAAATTTATAAGATATATCAACATGAAACTGTGTAGGTAGATAGATCTTATTGGGTAGTTGTGAAGTGCAAAAGAACCTCAATCTTGGCTTGCCTAATTCTGGAGTCATTGTCCTTTGTGCATTTGTACACTTTGAACATTGTCCCGGACATAACTTTAAACTATAAGAGATATCAACATGAAACGTTGTAGGTAGACTGATTATTTTGGGAAGAAGTGCAGGGCAAAACATTCATAACTCCATCTTGCCTCATTTTGGAGTTATTGCGCTTTATTTATTTTTACACTTTGAACTATAAGAGATATCAAAATGAAACTTTATAGGTAGATAGAACTAATTGAATAGAAGTGCAGTGCAAAAAGAGCCATAAGTCTACCTTGCCTAATTTTGGATTTATTGCCCTTTGGTAATTTTTTGACTTAGAATTTTTGTCCGAGACCTAGGTCTGAAACCACAAGAGGTTTGAAGGTAGATTGATCTCATTGAATAGAAGTACATCGCAAAGGAATCTTAACTCTGCCTTGCTCAATTTGGAGTTATGCCCTTTGTTCATTTTTACACTTTGAACAGGAAATAACTCTGAAACAAAGAGCTATACTTTTTGGTGTCCAAAACCTACTCGGGGAACATCATTCGGTTCAGCCGGTTGTTGTTTGATTTATGTTTTTCCCAGAAACTGTTTGGACAAGTTTAAACATGGGTCATCTGGGATATAAAGCTAGGCCCAAGAAACCGAACATAAAGACTATTGTTAACAGTTGTTAACACTAATATTTCAGTCCAAGTATCCTGGTAATTTGTCAGAAAGGTCGTTATATAATATAAATATAATAAACAAGATCAATAAGGAAATATAGGTTATCTTGGATCAAACGCTAGGTCACACAGCCAAAATATGGAGGGAGAAACTTGTAAACACTCTAGAGACTACTATCTCTTTCCAAATATCCTTGAAATTAATCATGAACGGTACTGGAAAGTGCAAGTCCTGGTACCGGCTTAGGCAGTATTAAACATTTAATATGAACTGGTTAAATTTTGAATTTTCAAACATTCCATTACCGTCCATGAACAAGATCAATCAAACAGAGCCTGCAACATTTTCAATTTTGTCGTTTTGTACTTTCTTTAGGGATTTTTTATTTTTCTCTATTTTATAATATTTTTATTAATTATTAAAGGTAACACATAACATTAAATCCAGGTATATAATAATGTCACAATTTAGTCTGTCCCACTCGAAATGAAAATGCGCTTTTGTCTGCTATGAAATAATAAAACGAGGTTGAATTATTAATATACCATTTCTTGTAAACAAAAGCATAAAAAATAGTCACACTCAAGTTTTCTTAGGATTCTGGGTGCCTTCTGGGTGCCCTGCTTTGGTGAATCGGAGGCTGCGTCCTGTGAACGTTGCCTTTACCTTGTTGATCTTAATCCTTGTTTTATTTAGATCAATTCTCTACCTCTCTTGTAAAAGGAAAATGTTGATTATTCCTTTACGAAGCGTAACAAATTGATCAATTTTAGGTAAAAGAGCTGTCATTTTAGTAATTTCAAATAATAATAAACAAGATATGTAAACTCGAAGTCTTCGCAAGTGAGTAACATCAAAGAATTGGCCGCTAGGTTTTATAAGAATGACCCGAAATGAATGAATAATTGATTTTTATTGCGCTTTTAAAGCTGATAAAATTAAATACTTATTTGTAATCTCAAACTATAACGAACCCTTATATATATATATATATATATATATATATATATATATATATATATATATATATATATATATATATATATATATATATATATATATATATATATATATATATAGCACACGGGTGCTGTCATTTGCGAGGGAATTAGTAAACATAGACCCCGTGAATACAGGCACACGAATGACGCAGAAGTGGATCTGTTTGCTATGTTCATCTTCCTTGCTAGATTTGCACGATTATTTATTTATCATGTATTTATTTTTGTTCGATTTATAACGTCAGATGAGGTGTTGTAAAAGTTGAAACGCACAATTGTTTTACTGGATGAACATTGCGTCCGATTTAGGAAGGGTAGGGTACTTTATTGTATCCTATTGGCAAAAGAGATGATACGATGCGACGCATTCTCAAAATTCTGATACCGCGAACACTTTATTAACCGGTACTTGGAAGAAAAAATGGTCATGTATAAAACCTATTTCTTTTGCAAAGAAGATGTCCTTACTTCAAGTTTAAATTATCCAAATACCTTGACACAACTCTTCCTTTTCTCGACAGTATTTTGCGTTAAATGCGATTTTGGATTCTAGAAACTGCGTACACCTGGCGTTTAAATGTTACGATAAATAAGAAAATGTCGATTAAACTGATAGTTTCAACCATCTGGAAGTTAATAAATTTCAATAATGTATTTTCAATCTTTGTTCTTTATCGTTTGTACGAAGTATTTACAGAAAATATAAATTATGATACTGCGTACACACTTAAAAAATCTAGATTCTGCGTACACTTTCTCCGAGACAGTCTGTGCTTCTTAATTGGATAAACTGGTCGCATACTCGAACTTAAAAAAGATACAACTTTTTTTAATACAAATTGATTATACATTTTTGAAAGATTCGAGGTGATTTACTTTTTTTCATAGATGCAAATTTATTTATGAAACTCGAACATGAACGTACGCCGATTTGGCGTTGAATTCTTCATCCAAACAATAATTATGATGGACGACATCGGCATGATGACCCTTAACGACATATGTAGTAAATTGGCTTTTTTTCTGAGTATCATCACAAACACATTAATTTAAGCCACACTATTCTGAACGAAAATATGAATGCTGTAGTGGATAATCGTTTAAAATTTCACATGATTTGAAACACAACGTACACAAAGAAAGTGCTAAACGTATTTCATTCAGGTATTAAAGTGACTGTTACAGAAACAAATCATTTAAAATAATTATCATGTTGATATATGGTTAAAGTTGCACGCCAGATAAGAAAACATATTTTGATAAAATCAAACCTGGGAAAAATGTACTAAGATTTTAGGAAAGGTATAAAGATTCAAAATTTTAGTAAAAATTTCATGTTATGTGGGATTAATGACTGACTAACGCAGCAATGGCTATTTTTGCATATTGTGACCTCTTTATAGTAATTTATCTAGGTTGTAAGTGCCATTGATAATGTGTAAATTGCATTCTTTTGGTAACTTTACAATTATATACTGTTACATACATTTTCAAAATTTCAAGAAAATTAACATGAATCTGGAGGTGTGCTGCTTTAAAGGTATAGGATTGAAAACAAATAAATAACATGGAAACATCTCATCATAATCGTATTTCCGTTCCTATACCATTGACAAATGCATTAAATATAAATTTCTACATTTGGCTCTTTTGTAATACATACAAACTTGTCAACGAAGACATTCATACTTGCGTGCAGAGGTATGACGCTTGTACAAGTATATGAAAAGAGCCACATGCCTACAGAGGTCACATTTGTAAAGGTAATCTTGACGATTTCGTCCTTCATGTTGTCTGAGAGAGTTTTCACTCAAAAATCGGCATACATTTAATTTCTTAAATGAGATATCAATTTTACCATATGAATATATACCGGTAAACAGTAATTGGGCCGTCCGTCCGTACAAGGTTAACCTAAAACGACAAGTTGGGAGTTTTCTTAAGTTCTATCTGCAAAAATGGCTTCGTAATTTACACCTTAATTTCTCAATACAAAGTATATGGTCTTGGCAAGTAAGATTACTATTGCTTTCCTGTTTTTTAAGTTATTGACATTTTCAGCACTTTGAAAATAGATATGGTTAACCTTAATCGACAAGTTGGGTATATCTTAAGTTCTGTTTATAGTATTGCCTTCATAATTTCCACACTTATTTATCTTTACAAAGTTCAGGATATTGCCTAGTTATATACTTGCGCCATCTATTTTTTCCATTAATTTGCCTTTTGATCACTTTTAAAATAGGGCATTGTATTGTTAACCTATTTGGTAAGTTGGATTAATCTTTAATGTTTCCTAGTAACTGCGTTTATTTAATGATATTTTCTATATTTGGTAGATGGATACCTTCAATGGTCCTCTAGCTTTTGTGGATTAAGGGGTCACTAGGGTCAAGGTCAATGCCATTGTAGTAAACAAATAATGTTAATAAACATAAAGCTCATACAGCCTTTTTATGCTCCCCAAAGAGTGAGCATATAGTCGCCTCTTTGTCCGTCCGTCCGCTGTTCTTATCCAGGACATAACTTTGAAACAATAAGCGATATCAACATGGAACTTTGAAGATAGACCTCATTGTGTAAAAGTGCATTGCTAAAGAACTATAACTCTGTCTTGCCTAATTTTTGAGTTATTGCCCTTTGTTTATTTTTACAGTTTGAACTTTGTCCGGGACATAACTCTTAAATTATAAGAGTTATCAACATGATACTTTGTAGGTAGATAGGTCTCATTGGGTGTTAGTTATGTGCAAAAGAACCATAACTCTATCTAATCTAATTTTGGAGTTATTGTCCTTTGTTTATTATTAAACTTTGAACTTTGTCCGGGACATTACTCTAAATTTATAAGATATATCAACATGAAACTGTGTAGGTAGATAGATCTTATTGGGTAGTTGTGAAGTGCAAAAGAACCTCAATCTTGGCTTGCCTAATTCTGGAGTCATTGTCCTTTGTGCATTTGTACACTTTGAACATTGTCCCGGACATAACTTTAAACTATAAGAGATATCAACATGAAACGTTGTAGGTAGACTGATTATTTTGGGAAGAAGTGCAGGGCAAAACATTCATAACTCCATCTTGCCTCATTTTGGAGTTATTGCGCTTTATTTATTTTACACTTTGAACTATAAGAGATATCAAAATGAAACTTTATAGGTAGATAGAACTAATTGAATAGACGTGCAGTGCAAAAGAGCCATAAGTCTACCTTGCCTAATTTTGGAGTTATTGCCCTTTGGTAATTTTTTGACTTAGAATTTTTGTCCGAGACCTAGGTCTGAAACCACAAGAGGTTTGAAGGTAGATTGATCTCATTGAATAGAAGTACATCGCAAAGGAATCTTAACTCTGCCTTGCTCAATTTGGAGTTATGCCCTTTGTTCATTTTTACACTTTGAACAGGACATAACTCTGAAACAAAGAGCTATACTTTTTGGTGTCCAAAACCTACTCGGGGAACATCATTCGGTTCAGCCGGTTGTTGTTTGATTTATGTCTTTCATGTCTAATACGGACAGTTGGCTAATCTTTCATTTGATTTAGTTAGGGGTCATTTAGGTCAATGTTAAGGTAAATAATGTTAAAATGTATTTTTAAATTTTTCCATGTGCTACCTTGATCTATTAAATAATATCTTAAATTTAGTAGGAACATAAAAAGAAAAATTACCTTTCTTTAGTTGGATAGAGTTTGGTTCAGCTGGATTAGGGTCATCAGTACTAAAAATAGATTTCTACACTGTAGGGGTCGTGGACGGTAGTTTGCACTTACCAGTACCGTCCATGAATAGGCTCAATCAAACCGAGCCTGCAACATTTTCAATTCTGCTGTGTTTGGCTTTCTTTTGGGATCCTTATTTCTCACTTTCTATGTTACTACTTATTCGGGAATACATATATAATACCGGAACCAATATATTTTACTGTTGATAAAGTTTATAAAAATAGTTCATAAGATATAGATTTATACCCTTAAATGTAACGGTTAAAGTGAGTAAATTACGAGTATGACAGGACAATGCGCCTAAAATGAAGCTTTCTATTTATTATAGCTATACATGCTAAATAACGAAATGATTGTTGGGCCTTAAAGTGTTCGACGATAAACAATGTGATACTCACCCCTTTCTCCGACTTGACGTAATTCCTATCTATCATGTGAGGATGTAACCAAACTAGCTTGCATACGACTAGTGCCTTTACTCAAGTGCCGACATGTGGTAAGAAAAGCACTAAATAACCTCTAAAACTTTTTAAGTCGTTTTATGACCGTTACATACACTGTCAATGTGTCATAAGTGGAGAGATGAGACAAGTCATAAAATAAAATATATATGGTTAAGTGTTTGTCAATTAAGTGCATTTATAGATGAAAACGTAGGAACACCTTTCTTATTTGAGCACTAAACTTTGTTAATAACAGTCTCCAATAAGAATAATAGTTTTGGTTTTACAATATTAGCTCTGCGAAATAATTGAAACGCGTGTCTAAAATATATGTGGCAGTAGGACAATTTGTAGGTGAAGGTGTCATAATTCATTGTAGATTCGATATGTCGAGGATTAAAATATTTAAATATGTCGAATAGAATGAAAATGCAAAGAACTTCAAAAATGAATGAAAAACATAAAAAAATATTCCATTCACAGAAATCTATCTAATTAGTTGTTTTGTATTTAAACGTTAAATACATATAAGCCAATGAAAACTTGTTTTGTTTGGAGTCCTCCTGGGCTCCTTGCCGCTGGCTCTAGTTGCTGGATCGTGTTTGGGTTGCGTTCATTGAACGCCGCCTTTCCTTGTTGATCTTGTTTATCATATTTTGTTATTTGTCCTTTCACACAAAGGTTTGCCTTCATTTATTTCATCTATCATGAAATCTACTAATTAAAAAGTATAATGATACTTACTCTAAAAAAGGATGATGATACTAATTCGACTGATATAGACTGATAGGCGTAAAGGTACTAAATTTCACACTGTCACCGAGTGTCTTTCTTTCAGATGCCCCTGATGTAAATATAAGTCTGTCAACGACAAGTGTAAAAGAACGAGAAAGTCTTACATTATTATGTAATGGACATGGTGTACCATCTAGTTACATCTACACAAGCTTAATTCAAAGCTCGAACAATGTTGTTATACCAAATAACAATACAGCAGTAGAAAATACAAAGAAGAATAGCTCTCTTTATTTTAAATCACTCCGACTTGACGATACAGGGACATACACATGTACATTAAACAATGGAATATATAACCTATCAGGAATACTTGACCAAAGTGGCAGGAGAGCAATCATTGTTCAAGGTAAATTCAAGATATTTTAACGTCAATAAATTAAAAACTCCTTTAATTTATTCAGTAAACATACTAACTCCCCATATCATAGTGTGTGTATGTGTGCACGTGCATGCACGCATGTTTGTACACGGACGAGTGTGTAGGGCAGTAGGAGGGTGAACAGGTGTCACGCTATCCCTCCTTATCAAAGTCTGTTTATACATGTACTGTGTTTATTGCACATTTGTGTTTCGGAAATGTTTGCCATGGAAAGACGCTGGTTGCTTTTGAGAGTCCCTGGTTGCTAAAGAGGTCTATATTTGCCATGTAAAGTCAATAGTTCCTATGTAAGTCACTAATCGAGGTTAGATAATCTTGGACAGTTGATTTGTTCTTTCTGTATATAAAATGTAAGAATTTTCGTAAAAAAACAACAAAAAACAAAAACCAGAATATTTACGAGACAACCGTGGCGAAACCATTTGCATGATGTACGAGTTTGGAGGGTCTTCTTTTCAGTAATATAATGCTTTAAGGCATAACCAATGGAAAACGTCCAGGAGATTTCTGAGTAACATTGTCGTTTTCTTGTTCTTTCTGTTAATAAACTGTAACAATTACAAGTTAGTTTAGGTTAGTTGATATCAAATTCATAGCTGTTCATAAACTGAAGAAAAAAGTACGTCACTCAGTCAAAATCTATGTCAGCTAATATCAAAGTTCAATTTGACATCTAAAACTGTAAACATCGTCCACATTTCATAGGTTTACATTAAACGACAAGAAATAAGGTCACTAAGTGAAAATCTATGTTGGCTTAAATCAAAGTTTAATTAACATCTTAATCTAAAATACATAGTTCAAAGGACAAGAATGTAGGTCACATCATCGAAATAAAAGTCATCTGGTATCAAAGTTCATTTTAACATCTTTATTCCATGTATTCCAGTGTTTTACTGTTATATAATGATATTCTGATAAACCACTAGTCAAAATTATAAAATATAATTTTTACTGTAGCTTGACTATATCTGAATGCGGATAAAAGAATATCGTAACAAAATAGCATAACAGGCAAAAATGCCATCATACGTAATTTTGAATTGTTACAAATAAGATAAATTTAACATAAGTATATTTCAAAATTGATGATGTGACGTCATGATGTGACGACGTCATAAAAGAGAGTGTGCGATGTTGACTTAATCACTAAAAAATACAAAAAAAATCACTTCAAAAATGAAATAGAAAGAAACTTCATTTTTTTCTCTTGAATACAAGCTTTTGTATTTTAAAATATTGCATATCTCAGTGAAATATGTTTTAATCTTACATGTAAAACAAATAAATATCCTCTATTAAACTGTGCAAATAGTCTTATTTTTTATGCTCCCCAAAAAATTTCGGGGGAACATATAGTCGCTGCAGTCCGTCAGTCCGTCCGTACTTACGTACGTACGTTCCAAATTCATGTCGGCCCATTATATCGTTTCCTGAAGTCGGATTTTACAAAAATTGCGCAGAAATCATCACCATAATAAGACGACATGAAGCGCGCAACATTTTGGTCGCTACCTTGAAGGTCAAGGTCACAGCATGACCTTGCAGCAAAATCGTATCCAGCCCATAATTTCGTTATTTGTAGTCGGATTTTGCAACTATTTCTCAGAAATGAACAACCTATTGAAACGACGTGTCACGCGCAAATTTGGGGCGCTTCCTTGAAGGTCAAGGTAACAGCATGACCTTTAAGTAAATTCCTGTCCGGCCCATAACTTCGTTATTTAAAGTCGGATTTTTTTAACTATGTCACATAAATGACCACCATATTAAGACGACATGTCGCGCGCATCATTTGGGTCGCTACCTTGAAGGTCAAGGTCACAGCCTGACTTTGCAGCAAAATCGTGTCCGGCCCATAACATCGTTATATGAAGTCGGATTTTACAACAATTTCACTGAAATGATCACCATATTGACTAACACGCGCAACATTTGGTTCGCTACTTTGAAGGTCAAGGTCACACCATGACCTTGCAGCAAAATCGTGTCCAGCCCATAACTTTGTTATTTGAAGTCGGATTTTACAACTATTTCACAAAATTGATCACCATATTGAGATGACGTGTCGCGCGCAACATTTTGGTTGATTTTTCACTTTGAACTTGTCTGTGACACTACAAGAGGTATACCTCCATGTGTCAAAAACCTATTCGGGGAACATCAACCGGTTGAACCGGCTCTTGTTTTGATTTATATCTAAAACTATGCACATGCTCTAAATTTCATGGCTATTTATCGAAGGACAAGAAGTAGGTCACACCTTTGGTAAAGGACCTGTAGATGATATTATATACTAAAAAGCAAATCGCGTGCCCCTTCAGACAAGAAAATTATAAAAGTTTTTACTATATGTCTATAATGAATATTAATGACTCATCCCTTTTATGCGGGCAAGGAGACATTTTGAACCTAGTGCTATAATTTTAACAACTTTGAGAGATGTCTACAACACAATGTTTTATTCTAATTATCTAACTTCTAGTCTTTGTCAATTTAGAGTAGAAGATTTTTTTAAAGTTTAAACTGTATACATACCAGTAAAAATATAAACACCAGGGTTAAGCCAATTTTATAGGGTATATTTTGTCTCCGGTCCATAACTTTTTCATAGATAAAATGATTTTGAAAATATTTGGCACAAAAAGTCACTATTATAATACAATGTGTCATGCACAACACCTGCATCCCTACCCAAATGCAAAGGTCACACTTAGAGGTCAAAAATTAACATAGTCTGTAATAGGATATATTTTGTGTCTGAACAGTGATTCATAATTTTTTCATAGATCAAAGGATTTTGAAATACTTGGCACAAATAGTCACTATATTAAGACGATGTATCATCCACAAAACCTGCACCCCTACCTCCACGCTTAGAGTTAAAAAATTAACATAGTTTGTTATAGGGTATATTTTGTGTCAGATCTGGAACTTCTTCATAGTTCAAGGGATTCTAAAATGACTTGGCACAAATAGTCACAGTAATATGACAATATGTCAAATACAACATCTGCGCCCCTTTCTCTAAGGTCAAGGTCATACTCGGAGGTCAAAGTTTGATATGATAGATTTTTAAATTTCGTCAAATGTTAACAGAGTCTGTTATATTGTATATCTTTGTCCCGTCCATGACTTCTTCATAGATCAAGGGATTTTGAAGATACTTGGCACATATAGTAACCATGATAAGATAATATGTCATGCGTAACACCTGTCTCCCTACCCACAATGTCAAAGTCACACTTAAAGATTTACATAGTCTGTAATATGATATATTTTGTGTCCACTCCATAACTTTTTCAAATATCAAGTGATTTTAAAAATACTTTGCACAAATAATCACAATAATAAGACGATATGTCAAGCACAAGGTCACACTTACAGGTCAAAGATTAACATAGGCTCTTATAGAGTATATTTTGTGTCCAAACTATAACTAATTTTAGTTAAAGGGATTTTGAAAATACTTGGCACAAATAGTAACAATAATAAGACGATGTGCCATGCATAACACCTGCACCCCTACCTCAAAGGTCAAGGTCATACTCGGAGGTCTAAGTTTAATGTGATAGATTTTTAAATTTCGTGTATCATTTTATTTCTATAATAAATTTATTCTTGTATGTGAAGATCTAGCATTGATCATAATTTTGGACTGAAAGTCCTGAGATCCCTACCTCAATCTTTTTAAATAGCAAAATTCTATGCTTCATATAAAGCTTCCCTGAGGAGGAGACGTTGGTTATTCTGTGACAAATTCTTCTTATGCCATTTCTTGGTTTACTTTACCTTTAAGTGACCGTATGTCCATCTTTGTGTAATAGTGATATCATAGGTTTTTAAAAAAAAATTACATTTCCCCTTTGTTGTTTTAATTTAATTTTATTTATTTTTTTATATTGTATTTTTACTTTGCAAAATAATATTTTACCCTCGTAACGCATGAAGCATTCTATGTTCAATTGAATAAAAGTTCAAAGTTCAAATCTTTTTTTGCAAATCGGCAAATCCTTGCCTTTGGCAATACATACAAAACATATACATACATAGATCTTGAAATATAGCACACATAACTACAAGATACATTTATAAACATTTCAAATATCAGTATTTGTTTTTAAATTAACAAATAACAAAGTAGTTTTAATAATATGTCATTAATTTCGTCTATTTATCATTTGTTCCATGGCATTAGATCGTAAATCAAAAGCTTTGTCCAAGAACTTACTTATCAGTAATAATCTATGTTAATTATTAGATGACATTATATAATAAAATTTATTCAGTGTAGGAAAAGATGCATTACGAATAAAAAGTTTTCTTAGTTCTGAATAAAATGGACAACAAAGCAGGAAGTGATATTCTGATTCTATCATGTTTTGAGTACAAAGTTTACATATTCTCTCATTTCTGTTTAAACCTATATATCTGCCAGTTTCAATTTCTTAAGAATGGGAACCAAGTCTGAAACATGTCAAATGTTTTCTTAACTTGTCATTTTGGATTACATTTAGATATTCCTCAAATCAAAAATTTGACTTGAAATTCCTAAAATAAAAGAGTTTTGGCATGTTATTTATTTGCTCGTGCCAATTATGTATAAATTGATCTCTAAGGCGTTGTTTAAAAATTAAGCTAAAATCAGAAATAACATCATAGTTATCTAACAAATATGAAAATCCTAATTCATTGATAATAGTATGAGCTTGCCTAGCAGCATTTATTATTTCCATTAACACATTGATCTTAATACATGCTATACATACGCGAATGCTGATTATTAACAATTTTATTCCAAAACTTTAAAGATCTTTCATTACATAAAATTGACAAAGGAAATTTACCAAGTTCTCCGTAGACAGCACAATTAGGAGTTTGTTTTTTCACACCAAGTACATATTTATAAAATTTTATTTGCAGTTTATCAATATCTTTATATTTGTAAATTCCCCATACATCTGAACCATATAACAGAATTGGAGTTATCAGACTATCAAAAAGGTGCAGTTTAGTTTTAACATATAGCTTTATCCTGTCAAAAATACCCAATAGACTGTTATAAGCTCTAAGGCCTTGCTATGCAAGAGTCTTAGTTGCTTCAGAAAAGCTACCCGTATAAGAAAATTTTACACCTAAATATGAAAAATTTTCAACAATATCTACAAACTGACCCTCAATGTTTATACTAAAATTATGTACAGATTTCCTTCTTTCAAAAACACAAGCTTTAGTTTTATTTACATTAATTTTAAGCCCCCATTTAGACGAATAACTATATACATTATCAACTTGAGCTTGCAAGCTCTCTGGACTTGTAGTGAAAAGCACAATATCGTCTGCAAAAAGTAGCAGATATTTAGACAAGAGTTCTAGGTCGCTATTCGAAATTTTGTTAATATCTATATATTTTTCAATATCATTTAAAAAAGAATAAATAGCAGGGGAGATTATGGCTCTCCTTGCTTTAATCCAAGAGTTACGTCGAAAAATTCGGACATATTCATAAAAGCATTAATTTTTACACATGCCACTACAGACGAATAAATTGCCTTTAGCATATTTATCATTTTACAACTAATGCCAGTATCTAACAACTTAATCCATAACGCATCTCTTATAACTGTGTCAAAAGCTTTTTCATAATCAATGAAAATACAGTAGAGTTTAGAATATTTTGCTAAAACTTTCTGAATTATGGAATGAAGAATAAAAATAGCATCAGAGGTTGATCTCGAATCTCTAAAACCAAACTGAATATCGCTGAAAATTCTTTCTGATTCACACCATTTATTAATTCTATTGCGCAATATTAACGAGAAAATTTTTGCCATACAATTTACCAAAGTGATGCCCCTGTAGTTCGAGGGATTATCATGATCACCTTTTTTATGTATCAATTATCCCCTTACACCATGAATCAGGATAAACACCTGTTTCGAATATTTTATTAAAGATAACACAAAGATATTTATTTATAAACTAATTAGCATCAATGAAAAAATCCGCCACTATATTTTGATAATCCGCACTTTTATTTCTATTCAACGATGAAATTGTTTTAGATATAATACCACTTACTATAAATGAACATATACGTTGCGTACATCTATTGTTAAATTTGCCTCATTAAATATATATGTACATATGTCATATTCATAAATAAAGTTAACTTGTTTGTTTTAAAGATCAATTGGGTTAATTTGGTTAATTTTGTTTATGACATGTTTTTCTAGTAGACAATGACATTATATTTTGATTTTATAATTGAATAATAATAATGTTCATAGTAGCCGGACTACTTTTTTTGGGGCGTCCGTGGCCGAGTGGTTAAGGTCGTTGACTTCAAACCACTTACCCCTCACCGCTGTGGGTTCAAATCCCGACAGGGACTTTGGATTCTTTCATGTGAGGAAGCTATCCAGCTAGCTTACGCAACGTCGGTGGTTCTACTCGGGTGCCCGTTCGTGCCTGAAATAATGCACGGAAGGGCACCTGAGGTCTTCCTCCACCAGTAAAGCTGGAACGTCGCGATATGACCTATACTGTGTCGATGTGACGTTAAACTCAAAACAAACGGACTACTTTTAAATGCAGATGAAAAGATAGCATTATGAAATATGGTCAGAAATACATTCTGTCATAAAATCAAATGTGTTTGATTACAAGAAGCACATGGAAACCAGCACACATCATTTTATAAGTGTTATAGAATTCGTGAAGTTTAAAAGAATTATTTTTCAACAAGAGCAACGTGACGTCATTATTTCATGACATCATATATAAGTGCGCATGTCGTTATGCCTAAACATATGTAAAAATCGCGGAAAACCACCAAAAACCACGGAATAGATATAAAAAATATGTCCCTTTGGAAAATGAAACTGTTCCATTTGATAATCACTCAGTGAAAGATATTTCGGTCTTACTTAATAAACATATACGTATCCTCTATGTAATTGATTTCTACACGGAGAAGCGATACAACTTAATATTATATAGCGCAGAGCCTGTATGTTGACTTTTAAAGCAAAAATAAAAAAGGATTTTATTCATATTTTCAATTCTTATAATGTTTTATTTTTATGCAATACCGAAATAATATCTCACATACAGTAACGCCACAGATTTGATCATTATCATTTATAAATATTTTGACAAAACGGCGCCAATCCGTTATAAGCGTAATGACGTCATCCTAAGTATACAACTCATTCATAAACGCTAACGTCATTTTAAACAAATTGCGCACTTATATATAAACACAATACAATCCATTCTTAGACGTTAGTTTTTATTGATAAGATAACCTTTTTTCTTATTTTTTTCTTTTGTTTAAGAATTTATATATCTTAGCAACAATGGGTGCCAAATCAAACAGCGTTATACGAAAGTCGGCAACGTAAGATATTTCCGCTTGAAAAAAAATAACACAAGTTATTGTCTTTATTTTATCCTGTTAGAATCGAAATAATGTCGGTCTGAGCGGTGTTTACCGTCTATTTAATACCGGGTTCGTCGTTTTGATGCGAAAAAATAACCAGTCAGGCCTACGACCTTCGTGGTCAATTCCTACGCATCAAAACTCCAACTGGTGTTAAATAAGTCGATAAACACCCCTAAGACCGATATTATTTTTTAAATAAATCACAACTACAATTATCATAATAAGGAAGTAGAATTCCGCTGAGCGACCTTTGATTATCAACACCCGCTAGTCATATAGCAATTGCTTTGCTTGGTACATTTGCACAGTCCGAGTTTGTGATGTGTTTAAAATTTGATTTAACAATTAAAAAACGTTTTGTACTTGAATATGTCTTGTGTAGGTCATGAACCTGACGTCCAAGAAATCGTCTATGAATGCAAATTCCATAAAAAAAAACTACATTTGCGATAATTTAATAAAATTAACGTTTAATATGCCCTACCTTTTCTTTACAAGTTTATATGTTATTATCATGTGTTCTTACTCATCAATGATTTTTTCTTGATGTCCTTCTGCATATTTTTTCGTTACTGGAAGTACTTGCAAATAATGCGTCTTATAATTATTGTATTTATGGATGATTTTGATGCAATACTTTCTTAGTACTATTTCTTTAAATTACAACATTATTTAACATTATAGACAGTTAAAATATAAAACATGCAAAGAAAATATATACAAATCACCAAGTCCGGACTATAGAACATGAATTAAATAATAAAGACTAGATTTAGTACATCATTATCATTTATAATCTTTACCCAGCAGTAATAATATACGGAAGCGTCCTGTTGCCATTTCATATTAATCTAGGACTTTTAAACCCCTACATAGGTGATTAAAAAAACATAACTCCTACGCAAGACTTCAAAACTCCAACGTAGGATTTTGAAAAATCCTGCGTAGGAGATGAAAAATCCTAATTAGGAATTTTAAATTCCTACGAAGGACTAAATAACTCCTACGTGGAACTTTGAAACTGCTGCTTCATTATATAAGGGGCACTACTCGGTGCGATGACCGATGTTTCTACGTTCGAGTTGTAAATTCCTAATTAAGTTTTAAATCTCCTACGTAGAAGTTTTCAAAGTCCTACGTAGCAATTTCAAACTCCTAATTAATTAGGACTTCTTATCTTCTACGTTGGAGTTTAAAGTCCTGCGTAGATGGTTGTGGTGTTGGTATTGGTAGTTTTCACTCCGGATGACGGCAGTTAGCTTCTTGAATTAACCAGAGCACAGTTCAGACACCGCACATTTCCTGGATAAGCTGTCAATCTGTTTGCAAGTATGTTTGGCTTCAATTTTGCAAGGAACTGAAACGTCTCATGCAAGGCCAGAGGTCCAATCGAATGACCGTAGACAAGATTTCATGATCAATCACAACGAAAGTGACCTGCACCGTCCGGGAATCGAACTCCGGTCGCCCGATTCAAAAACCAGCGCTCTACCTATTGAGCTAACACGTAGAAGTTTAAAACTCTCTAATTTGGCTTTTTATCTCCTACCTAGGAATGACAAAATTCTGTGTAGGAGTTTTAAAATCCTAATTAGGCTTTTGCATGTCCATCATAGGAGTTATAAACTCCTGATTTTGATTTATTTTTAAAGAACATTATGAATTGGCACTTGGGCGCTTCCGTAATAATATGCATTGACGGGAATGTAAATTAAAATACCAATTTTAACAGTAAATTTGTTTATCATTATAATTTGACTTACAGTTTCCCCGAAGATACTTAGAGATGATCTTCGATTTACTGGTTCAACGGGAGACGCAATAAATATTGAAATCCCAATTTACAGTAATCCTGTATTTGACACTATAGAAATAATAAGATATGATGGTCAGTCTATTTCTAGTGATATGTATACTGTCATGGATGAGTCTGTAGGGACACAATTTTATGGAAAAGATGTAACACTGCAAGGGAATGTAATTTATCTCACGTTGAATGATGCAAGGGAAGAAGATTTCGGAAATTATTCATTCAAAATCACAAATGTTATTGATACAACACAGACGTTTGTTAATGTGATAGCAGAAGGTAAGCAGAAATGATTCATTTACAAACATTATCACTCACCTTTATGGCCTGATTAATTATTGTATATATTGCATGTATTACATTGTATTTCTAAACCACCTTTATATTCCAATCAATAAGATTATAATACTGTATTCCTAGAAAAGATTTCGCGCATTTTAAGTTAGCGCTTTTCGCGGTAGGCATAATTACGCGAATCTTTATAGCCGCGAGTATGTCACTTATAACAAATCCGCGAACATTTCTAGCTTCAACGAAATAAAAACAAAAATGTTCTTATATTTATTTAATTATAATCTACTTACACAATAACATATAAACACAGGTGCTATAGAAATTAATATGTAAAGTTCATCACCTTACTAAACCACCACATGTTTTAGCTTGTAATCCATATTTACATTTCAATATAGCTATAATGCACATAACAAAACAAAAAAAAAACATGTCAATTATCAGTAATTATCACGCTTATTCACATTATTTGCTAGGCACAGTGTATACAAAGCATTTACAGTTTGCGTACATTAAATGACTTGGATCTTATTTGCTTGGAGAAGTTGTAATCCTTTGTTTAAAGTACAATAGCTACATTGATAAACAGATGTTATGTTGTTACAATGAAAGCGATGTACAGTCCAATACTGTTAAAGTAGCACAACATAACCGTTATATAAATCCAGACGTCTGGACTTGGGGAAAAAACAAAAAAACAAAACCGGGAAATTTCCTGCTACCTTTGAGTAATACACTTGTTCTAGTTTATAGACTTTAAGGTCAATCATGAATTGCTGAATTATTTATGTGACATTCATAAATGGAAAATCAAATACATGTAGGTTTATACTGTAGCCTAAAAAAGCTGTAATTTAGGCCGTAGCGACTTAATATTCGCTGAATTCGCGGTTACTACAAATTCGCGAAAGTTTGTCTCCGCGAAAATGCCGACGTTGTGAAAAACGCGAAAGATTGTATCCGCGAACATTTCTAGGAATACAGTATTATTGATTGTTGTTGGTATGCAAACTTTGTTGTAATTAATGCTTAGGGGTACCAAACAGGGGCGTAACTGGGCGTTCTCCTGTACGCCCGTGCGTACAAATCAATCCTGTATTCCGAAAAATCACATGCGCTAAAAGTTCTAAAAAAGTGATAAAAACAGAGGGGGTAGAGTGGTCTGGGCAGCATATATTCATATAGGCCTACTAATTTTTCTATCATTATATAAAAAAATCATATTAACATTTTAGTGGTCATGTCTTTTCGGAAACAACTGAACTAAAACGTCAGAAGTACGTACTATAGACACTGAGCGTATGTCTTGCCTAGGTCTCATAAATGTTTAAAAAGGGCGAGTAGACAACTTTGCATACCAACAAAACAGACGTCTAGTGTTTGTTTTTGTTTGTTTGTTTATTGTTTTAGTTTAAAATTTATTGAATACGGGAGATTTGTTCCTATAACATCAGTTTGAAGGTTGCAAAATAACAAATTTGTGCTGCAAAAATATCAATTATAATATAAGAAAAGTTTTATGGTATAAATACGTACTTGTTCATTTTACATATTTTAAAATAAATAAAAAGAGTTTGAAATCATCACCAATATGTTGTCAATATAGCCTCTAGATAGTCATGAAATGCCAGGATATCGCTTCTCTTTTCAAAAATTTTCTCGGGCAGCATGCCCCCGAACCCCCCCCCCCCCCTAGTTAAGGAGAACATTTCAAAATAGCTCAGTTACGCCCCTGCCAAAATATCCAAATTTTGTATACTTACAATACTTTATGTAAATGTCTGTGTGTGTCCGACTAAAATATATGAAAAAGACAAGATTCTGCAATGATGGCACATGTTAATTGATACATCGACAAGCCTCTTTACCGCAAAACGGTTCCCCTGTGGAATGTCGGGGCGGCTATTCCGAGCTGAAATGCAACACATGACTGATGTTATTATTTACATGACTGGATTACAATAAATAAGCATATCCATTTTTTGAAGTTTTCCTGTTTTCGAAATCGTGAATTAATTTCAGTGTATTGAACGTGTGAAACATATTTAACGCTTCTATCACGAGACATTGTAAAAGCAGGTACTTCTTTAAATTTACAAATTTACACATGAACAAGATTTTCAATTACGAGAAATGAGATTTGTTTACCAATGTAGGAGTTGAAAAGCATCATTAGTCAGTTTTATTATAAATGTTGAACTTATCTCTATTTGCATCAGGATTTTCATTTAGAAGAAATTAAAGATATCCTATGTAGGAGATTTCAACTCCTTATAAGGCTTTTGTATCTCCTACGTAGGAATAATAAACTCCTAATCAGGTTTTTTTGTAGAGCATTATGTATTGGAACAAGGATGCTTCTATACAGTAACAATAGCAACTCTGTCGCTAAATGCAGCTGTTTGTCACCTTTTGCTTAAATACGCAACACTTCTTCCTTCGCTTTAATTATTTACCTGACATTTTCAAAAAACGTCTTATCGAATCAAAACAAAAAGGATTGTATCATAGGTATGCATCAGTTTGAAAGATTTACAATTACACGAATTCTCGGCTTTGCTTACATTTATATTATGAAAGTGTGATAGTTATAATGCCAATTGATATTTTTTCAAATTTCCAGGTCCACCTTTGCCACCTAAATTCTTACAGTTACTGTCAGAAAAAAACGTACTAAAATTTGTGTGGCAAAAAGACTTTAATGGAGGACTTCAACAATATTTTATCATACAAACCTCGATTGTGGGTACAGAAACATGGACAAATCTGTTAAATGTTAGCGAGGTGGACAGTAAATATAAACTAAACAGTACTTTCTATACCGCAAATATAACGGGTCTTTCACCAGAAAAATATAATGCTCGAATTGTTTCTATCAATGCGATAGGGAGTTTAGGATACACAGAGTTAGCAACAACATTTGTTATAGAAAGAGGTAAGTTTTTTTCAAAGCTTCGGTACAGTTTAATGGAAGCCAGTAAGAACTGGTTGGCCTGGTAACTATGGGGTATAAATGATTATTTAGATACAGTATTAAATTGTTATAAAACATTTTTTATTAATAACATATACAGAAAGTATGAATTCAATATGCCACTGCAAAAATGTCAGTAAAACATGGTGTTCTAGAGTTTCAGGCTACAAATCGCTTTCACAGAACTGGAACTTTTGTCGCTGTCATTATAACTGTAGTACTTATTGCTGCCGCTATTTGCATCGGGCTTTTCATATGGAAGAAAAGAAAATCGGCGAAAGGTATGCTTAACTTGTATGGTTATTTATATGTACAAGTGAATTCGATCTGGTAAATTTGTGACATATTTCAATGCAAGTTTTTTCCCGTTGTAAGAAAAAGAATTTTGTGGTGATTTAATCGTTAAGAATATTAATGCCTATTTATTAAACTTTAACATAATGCATTTGTGACTAAAAATGAAACATTTTGTTATGGTGTAAACATTCTTTTAACCATGTTTTGTAGATCGGTATATAAGCACCTAAATAAATTGAGCAAAAAAAAATAAATACGGTAGATGTTATAAAAGCATTTATATGTTTTATATATTTTTCCAAATAGAGCAAGCTAATGGAAATATATATGAATCGTAAGTATTTTTATTTCACAAATTAAAAACGTTTTAATATGTATTTTCACTATCATAGTGTAGAAGACGAAAAGTGAATGTGAACACTTACTTTTGGCTATAAATGGGGAGTCTTGTGTTTAATTTTAAGAACGTTTATCTTACCCTTTACGATACTATTTGCTTTCTTATTCAATTGACCAAATCATACTAGTATAGAAGTAAATAATTTAGTAACTGTTGTAATTCAATTATATTTTGTAGAACATCACGGTCTGATACAACATCCCAAGAACCGTATGAAGTCTTACACGGTAAGAATCAGACATGAATAAATAATCATTTTCTTTTAGTTTCCTGACTCTTCAAAACCTTTAAATAATTATGTTAACTTAAGCAGCATAGTACCATCTACGTTATTGGACTTACTTTAATTTAATAAATTGCTAAGTCTTGCAATACAAAATACTCAATGGGCTTCAAAATATTTTACTAGTAATTAGTACACCATTGTTGAGCAAACATGCAAAAAACAGCAATATATCATATAATTTGATTTTACCGAACAAATGATAAGATTACATGATATCGCAATGCGGCCGGCACTTCTTTATGTGATATTATGTTAATGTGTTTCCTTTTCAATTTATCACCTGTGTGAAGGATATTCTTTTAATGTCAAGCCACCTACTTATAAGAAACATACATATATTGTCTTTTGAAATTCTAAGCACACTCAATTTTCAACTGTGTAAATTTCTGAGATACTGAGAACGTTTTGATGTCTGTCTTCATTAACGATGTTTCCAATTCCACCCACTGTTCATGATCCTTTGACTTTTGGAATCGCATTTTTGCTATTTTTTCTCAATACAATCATGTAACATATCTCCTATGACACTTGTATAACAACAACAGAATATTTTGGTACTTTTCCCCAGTGTCAAACTTTATTATCTGGATTAATACTGTCATGCAGCATTAAAATGCAGATATTAATACCCATCTACGGGTCGTGTCAACGTCAAACCTTGCATTTTTTGTTATGTTTATATTACACCGTGTATACCAAGTAACGCCTGAACGTGAAAATAACGCACGATTCGTGCAAAACGTAACGCAGAATTATGCAATAAATGGTGGATACCTGACAGCCAATATATGTTTTATTTTACCGGACTAAAAAAAGAATACCCGCTTCGGCTGCGAAGACATTACTCTTTATCCCTCATCAAGATTAATTCCATCGTTATAACATTACATGTGTTACAGCACAAGGTCTAAAATGATCAAAATCTGCATAAGTAGGGTAGTATAGTTGATACGTTACAAGTATTTATATTTCTTTCCGGCACGTTAAGCTTGATTTTATTTTGATAATTAACACTCCTAGAATTATATTTTCTCCTGAATAATCAAAAAGAATAACTATCCATTGTAATAATAAAAACAAAATCTACTTAACACAAAAGTAAAAACCTCAAAATGTGAACGCCTTGAACAACCTATAATAACCAGGGTTCTTAGGATCGTGATATGATCAACATAGCTGGACGCTTTACTGTTTTAAAGTTGGTTGAACACGGAAATAACCTCAGTTTAAATCTTGAAATGAAGCAAAACACCAGTAGTTAATATTGAACAAATCTATCAAATACTGAAAAGCAACAACATTAAATAAAATAGTTTTAAACATATCATTTACATTGCTGTAGAAATCTTTCAATTATTTTTTTCATTACACAGGTTTCAGAGATTCCAACACGTAAGCTATACTTTTTTATTATATATGTTATTAATATTATATATGTTATTAATATAATAATTTCTTTAAGGATTATGCAAATTTTACCTCAGCATCGGCCTTACTTAACAAGATTTTATAAAATTGTAGACAAATTAATCTTTTCTTTAGTCGTTTTAAAAGTATAAATATTAAATTTCGTATGAATGCAAACGCCTGTACTGTAATGCTGAAAAGAAATATACATAATACTTGCCATGTAATACACGTATGTATCCAAGTTATATTTGTTTATTGATTCATACTAAAATTAGAATATCTATATAGATATATAAAACCCCGGAAAAGATAAGAAAGGGCCAAGTCATGTACATGGTGTAGATTTCCATGGAAAATATCAATATTTTAGTTTAACATTATCGCAAACAAGAACATCACAAATATATTGCTGGATGTTCATTAATATAAAGTTTATTCACATTTCAATTCGTAGTATGATTACAACAAGCAGTATTAATTTTTTCAATAGTTTGTCTTAGTATGTAAAAATAACGCAGTAATCGTTATTAACTCATTGCGACCTGAAGATAATGATTAATTTTAGAATGCAGACTCCGGGTAAGATCAAATGGGCGTGAAACTTAATTACAGACTAATAATATAATATTTAAATCCAAGATTTTAATAACAAAATGTATACCATTTAGTATTAAATAAATAAGGTATAGTTACGTCATGTTTTAACGAGAAGTATATCATACAAATATTTCACAGGTCAGACACCTATGACAGTCTAAATACCAAACAAAAAGATGCTCGAATTAATCCGTTTCCAAATGGAAGAGATGATATAGGTAAGTACGATTTGTTTCAAATTCAAACAAATACAATGGACATTTACCTAGTATATTTTACTCAAAATACGGTTCCGATATGTTGAGCACATGGAAACAGCTCCCAGTATTATTGTATTATGCAATACATGTATAGAAAGATAATGCGTTATACAGAAATAAGAGATTAATACAAAGTCATAATAAGCCTGTAAAATGAATACCGAGGGTTTCAGCCCGAGGGCATTATTCATTTCAGAGCTGATTATCACCTTCTGGCCAATCTATGACGTGTATTAATGTCATCAATATACTTGATAGATCTAAAATTTACTTTGAAATTTCGTTAATTTAAATTGCGATGCTGTAGTTTTCAACTGTACTTTCTGCTGTAATTTCTCCAGAGTTGCTTTCCTTATGTGAATGTAACCGAATCAAGAAGCTCTAATTATGTTCACGGAATGAAATTGTATCTAGTATTTTTTTTTTAAAATTCATTAAAGCTGTGTTTGTAGAAAAAACGCTATGTTCTCATTATAAAATAAAGCTATTCGTGCTTCAATCCTATTTTCACATTTACAGGTAGCTTTTTTGATGACAAAAAATATGACGTTATTGTTTCAGTTTGTGCACGTATTCATGTTCAGTTGGCCGATTATGATTATCAGTTATCGGCCCCGGGTCACTGACTGAAAATCGGTCTGTTTGCACTCATAATCTGTTGAAATCATAGGCATAGTAGCAAGTGTATTTAACATAGTTATACACATTTTTTTGTTATTGTCTAAACACTTTGCAACGATATGAGTTTTAGTTTTGACAAGATGCGCATTGAGGCAAAATTGTCATAACAAAATCTGATAATTGTTTAACTTTTGTAAACGTTTCACCTTATATACAAATAAATCTACTATTTTTTTTCCAGCTCTTCAAACCCACGATACCACTGACAATGTAAATATGTACGAAAACCTAAAATGTGGAGGCTTCAAATAAAGAACCATTGGCGGAGAAATATTCATTAGGAAAAGATTTCAACGTGAAAAGTGACAATGTCTCTAGATTGTTTATATCATGGAATTTTCTTCACAAAAATGTGTTGATACGAAATATTACTTTGTTATTAGTTTTAGCAGATTTTAATTAAGATCGGTACAAAATAAAGAATGTTCTCTATTTATGTTATTTAGAGTATAATACAATGACAGTGAAAAAAATGAACTAGAGTCTATATGATAGACGAACAATGACATTGCTTAATTATTCTTTTTTTACATGTTCGTTAATATTAATTCTTTATTCATTTCTAACTTTTTTTGTAACAAAGATTCAAAAGTTTTTTTTTTAATTTCACCTTATATTATTTACTTTCACACTAACTTGCAAACAGCGAAAACAGTAGAAGCAAATATTTAGACTGCAAATGATAGCTAGTTATTTAGAAAGCAGTTATCAAAAAAAACCTAATTTATCTATCTAGATTCTTTCTGTTACTAGCGTATACATTCTTACCATATGATTTGAAAAAATACTTGTTATTGCTTTACACAATATGTTTCTTTCAACGAAGACACAACATTTTTTTTAAGTTTCATTATTTTGAGTTAAACATAGAAGCTGTATCAGGTATACATCAGAAGAAGATTATCTTTCTCTTGCAACGTTTCAATGAAAATTATATTTTCCTTTTAACTACCTAAATAACAACAAAAACTCAGATATATGATCAACTGGACACATTTAAGAAAAGAACGCTGATAAATGTCAGAAAATAAAATAAGATCTTGCTAATACGTTTATTTGATCCATTTATATATGTTGGTCAAAGAAAAAAAGAGGGATATAGAAATTGGCTCCGTCCGTCTGTCCGTCCGTCTGTCCGGGCGCACGAATGGACACTTGTTGGGTACCTTGAACACACGAATGGACACTTGTTGGGTAATTCTATTCATTCCGTCAGTATTGTTCGGTACTTTTGTTGTCTTATTGGGTACTTTTAAACAAAAGAAATACCCAATAAATGCCCATTCGTAGGAACGTCCGTCCGTCTGTCCATCCGTCTGTCCGTCCGTAACACTTTCATGTCCGGTCCATTACTTTGTCATTTATCAAAGGAATCTGAAATAACTTAACACAAATGTTTGTTATAATAAGACGATGTGTCCTGCACAAAAACCAGACCCCTATCTCCAAGGTCAAGGTCGCACTTGCTCATTCAAGGTCAACATTGTCTATTTGAGGGTATATGTCGTGTCCGGTCTATAACTTCTTTATTGTTGAAGGGATTTTGTAAATACTTGCCACAATTGTTCATAATAATAAGACAATGTGTCATGCGCAACAACCGGTCACCTACCTCCAAGGTCAAGGTCACACTTGGAGGTCAAAGATTAACACAGTCTGTTATTGTGTATATTTTTGTGTCCAGTCCGTAACGTTTTCATAGATCGAAAGAGTTTGTAAATACTTGCCACAAATAGCCACTATAAGAAGACAATGTGTCATACACAACACCTGCATCCCTACCTTCAAGTTCAAGGTCACACTTTGTGGTCAAAAATTAACATAGTCTGTTTTAGGGTATATTTTCTGTCCGATCAAGAACTTCTTCAGGATTTTAAAATAACAAGGCACACATATTCACAATAAGAAGACTATATGTCAAGTACAACACCTCAATAATATTCTTAGAGCTTTTAAGAATTAATAAATGACTGTAAAGAAATGTTCCATGTAATAGAGGATAAAGTAATAGAGAGCGAACAATATTTAATTTATTAAATTAAAACAGACAATTCAAGCTCATCATCTTTTATCAAATGGCTTATTACCGGTCATAGTTGTGACGGCACTGGCAGGCGACGTTTCGATAAGGAAGTCAGGACCCGGATTCACAACAATATCGATTGTAACGATATTAAGTCATAAACCTACACATCTTGTGACTTTTGCCTAACAAATCTTTTATTATCTCATTACGCGTATAATGCTCAAAGCTTAACTTGAGTCTTCTAATTTGAGATACCTTTAACGTTCAAAGTACGACTGACATTTTAGATTTATAAATTTACCCGGAGACGTCAACACTATAAACTAATACTATATCACTTCAAGTAATTGATTTGTGTTCATAAAAGTAGCTCAAACGTCCACCTGACAAAGACAATGCGCAGCACGAAGTCACCATTATTTAAAATTTTAGTAATCTCATGTTTGCCCTTTGTTTAAGAAGGAAATATCAACTCTTTGCTGATGTATAATGTGCCTTAAATTTTGTTTACGTTGGTAAAAAATTGTGTATCGTAAAGTAAATGACATAATATGATAAAAAAAGTGCGGACAGGCAATATGATTGATCATGGAAATGGCAGTGTGAAGGTGCCATTTTAGTATCTCAGTGAGATGAACCTCATATTAAATCAAATTTTCCAATGAAATTATCTTTAAATTTCAAATGTATGTTCAATGGAATAAAAAGAATGAATACGTTATACATGTTGTAGTAACAAGTGAAAGCTTTTGGAAAAAATGCTTGAATTTAAATCATCCAGGACCTTATTATATTAAGCGGAAGAGGAACAAGTGTATGCATCAAACTATGCCATTTTCTTATAAGATTTATGCAGAGACTTTGTCGCATTTTAACACAGTCGCCTAATGTTCACGGGGGTATTGACAGAAATAGCATAAAATGTGATATTCAACATTTCTTTCCTTCAAATGAAATATCGTTGGCCATAAATTGATAAATCTTTTTATTTTACTCCCATATTAAACGTACACTAATGGAATTAGACGTTATTAGCCTTTGTTACCAGCCAAGAGCTTAACCACCGTCCAAATGTATAAAGATCCAGGCAAGATTTATATTCCTGCAGTATGATCATGCTCTTAACTGCTGACTGACTAATGTCTTCATTACAGAATCCTTAATCGAAGGGCAACGAATAACATACACAAATAACACAAACAAACAACAAGAAACAAGACAGTTAAACGTCCCATACTTAGTCTTTAAAGTTTTATTTTTAAATAAAAAAGATCATTTCCTCGACATGCGCACAGTAACAATTTTTTTGACACTTATTCAAAGAAATCTCAATATTTCTTATGTAAAAGAAAACAAATAATTCAATCCACAAATTTCGTGTCTAACATTTTACCTGTTATTAGACTCATATGTAACATGATAAGATTCTGGTACGCTGCTCTCAAAACAACGATCACCAATGCTACAGTACAATAACAATGCCTCATAATCATTAAGGTTTCTGCATTAGAAACAATTTAGACGTGAAAAAAATGCTGATGGGATATACATCAGAATATATCAAAATGATATGTCCCGGGGTACAATATTTTTATTATTGATTATACATTCTAGTTACTTTCTATGACGATTGATAATTAGGAAAGTAACGATACCTAAATATCAATTATATCATTTTAAATTTCTAAAATGGTGCATCAAATAGTCTTACTTTCAAGTATTTACGGTATCAAATATTCAATTGGTTATTATCCCCCGCCGAAAAATTTCGGCGGAGGATATAGAAATAGTCTCCGTCCGTCCGACCTTCCGTCCGTCCGTCCTTCCGTCCGTCCGTCCGTCCTTCCGTCCGACATTTTTGTCCGGAGCATATCTCTAAAAGTATTTGAGTTATCAACTTGAAACTTCATAGGTGGATAGACCTCATTGAGGAGGAGTGCAGTGCACAAGAATGCTAACTCTACCTTGCATGATTTTTGACTTATTGCCCTTTGTTATTTTTCAAAATTGATTTTTGTCCAGAGCATAACTCCAAAAGCCTATGAGATATTAACATGAAACTTCATAGGTGCATAGATCTCACTCAGGAGGTGTGCAGTGCACAAGAATGATAACTCTACCTTTCATAATTTTTGAGTTATTGCCCTTTGTTATTTTTCATACCTAATTTTTCACCTGAGTGGAGCATAACTCAAAAAGTGTTTGAGATATCAACATGAAATGTCATAGGTGGATAGATCTTATTGAGGAGGAATGTTGTGCGCAAGACTGATAACTCTTCCCTATACAATTTTTGAGTTATTGCCCTTTGTTTTTTTTCATGCTATTTTGTCCAGAGCTTATCTCAAAAAGTATTTGAGGTATCAACTTGAAACTTCATAGGTGGATGGATCTCATTGAGGAGGAGTGCATTGCATAAGAATGATAACTCTACCCTGCATTATTTTTGAGTTATTGCCCTTTGTTATTTTTCAAAATTAATTTTTGTCCAGAGCATAACTCAAAAAGCCTTTGAGATATCAAAATGAAACTTCATAGGTGCATAGATCTTACTCAGGAGGTGTGCACTGCACAAGAATGATAACTCTACCTTTAATAATTTTTGAGTTATTGCCCTTTGATCTTTTTCATACTTAACTTTTCAATTCAATTTTTTTCTCAAAAAGTATTTGAGGTATCAACTTGAAACTTCATAGGTGGATAGATTTTACTGAGGAGGGATGCAGCACACAAGAATGATAACCTACCCTGCATTATTTTTCAGTAATTGCCCTTTGTTATTTTCAGCCATCAGTATTCACATAGGTTTCAAATCTGTAATCACTATAGCCATCAGTTTTCATTACCAAAAGACCTCTTAAAATGGAATTATTTTGCTCTACTACATATACATTCTTCCAATGAGCAAACACATTCGGCGGGGGATGGCCATGTTGACATGGCTCTTGTTGTAAGTTGAATAAATGATAAGTTCAGTGATAATGGAATTGTTATGTTTCAATCCATTACTAAAATGGTAGCATTCATACTAATAAATCATCGGAACGACTCTCATTGTTCTTCATATAAAAACACCTTTGTTTTATTGTTGATCTTTTTTTCCATTACAATAACTACAAATTTAAAACATATAAGCTTGCATAATATTTTTTCTGTTTCTTTTTTAAAGCCGGTTTTAACACATTTTAGTCATACATCGACGGTCAATCCTTATAACCGACTTATCCGGATAATTCACTAGAAATAACCAATTTCTGGGCAAGTGACCCATGATTTTTGAATCTGTGGTAAGAGACAATTAATCAAAATATAAGTCCGAAATCAATTTACACTCAGTCTGAGAATTTTCGCCTCGCCCGAGGATTGAACAAGCGACATTTGAATTAGCATGACGATTGGGCTCAGCAGGCGGGAGATATAAATAATAATCGCAATCATTCCATCTAGTGTATAGATATAAATAATGACTTTTTGTTTTTTATAAACACTTTGTTTTATTATAATACTACAATTTCCATTATCATTTTTATGAAAAACTATAAGCATTATTATTAGTGCGCTATGTTAGACGTAGTTAAACTAAAAATCACAACTCATGACTTGCGACTTTTTAAAAGCAACGGATTTAGTCAAAATATAAGATGAAAATATAAGAAAAGTCATTTATTGTTGTCAATTTGAGCTGAATTATCCACTATTTGTGTTATAATGTATCACAGCACGTCTGTGTTAAATATTTCCAAATATACAAAACAAGAGGGCCATGATGGCCCTTAGTCGCTCACCAGGAACAACTGTTTTTTAATGTTAGAAAGCTCAACTTTAACTTGCCCATGTAGCTATATACTTTACAGCATTGATTGTTTTTTTCCTTCATAATAAACCATATGGCCAAGATGACCGTAGATCATTCATATGGCCCACCATTCATTGTCCACTTTATAAACTGAAAATATTTTCTAATATTTTGGAAAGGCTTTATCAAAAATATTTATGTTGCAAGTGTATTCCTATGAGACTATGTAGAATAAATGCAGAATAATTGACCAATAGAGCAGGGGTAATTTTGATAGGACTTTTTTTCTTAACTTTTATGAATGAATACACAAAATGACACATGGAAAATATGTAAGGTGAAGATGTTTGAAGTAACAATGTTTTTATACATTCTATATGTTAATATAACTGTACCTAAGAATGACAATAGGTAAAACAATGTAAATATATCAAAAGAAGGTCAGCAAAAGAAATTCAATTCAGCATCACAAATTACATCCCTTATCCAAATAACAAGTCTGTATGTCAATAAACAAGAAAGTAGGTCAAATGATATCAAAGAAATCAAAGCAGGTCAGCTGATATGAAAATTCAATTCAGCATCAGAAATTACAACCCTTGTCCAAACATAAAGTCTATACATAAAAAAATCACATAAGTGATATCTGATATCTCAACTGACATCAACTTTCAACTATGGACATGAAACAAGGTTCAACAATGTCTTCCGAAATTAATTGAAATGTGCTTTCTCCAAGTTTGAATCCAATTCAATAAAGATTATAAAAAAAACAATTTTAACAGAATTTAATATAAAAAAATGAGCATACAAACTCATCTTTGTTATTAAAGTGCAGAAAATAAAATCTTTCTTTTGGCCTAATTTTATTTCCTGGAGAAAAATTCTGTTCACTGACCTACCAATGACCCTATAGATAGTTTTTGATGTAATCAGTGTATCCAAATTCTATGGCAGATTTTATGCTTAACAAGATTGCATTTGTAAAAAAAATCAGAACTTTATTTTTTCTATACCATTGAACTTTGCCATAGTGCATGTCTAGTGAGTTTTAGGATCAGGGTTTTATTTTAGCATGTCAAATGAAAAACTATGTGCAGATATGTTTACAGTTCAGATACAAAGCATAATAATTGATTAAATGTGAAAGTATTCAAACTTGAAAAAAAACATTTACTGTATAATATAGCTGTATACTACCTTGCCAATTAAGTATTACCTATTTCTGAAAACATTTAAGATAAATCATCACTATAAAGTGTGTTGTTTATCATTATGTTCAAGTGATTTTGTAAATATCAACTTTTCTCTCCCCGTTGGTCATGACCTCAAATAATTTCATCAGCAAACAGGTCATTACTCCCAGCTTAGAATAATTGCGTAACAGATCACATTTATGAAAGACATTCTAACATAGGTTGTTTCCCTTTCATCAAATTTCATATTTGATCATACTTATAATTACTATACAGTCTCTTTGTAAATATAAAATAAACATGTTTCAACTTCACACAAAGCTGTGTTTTAAATTCTACAAACTAAAGGAGGTTACAATATAAATATAAAGTGTCATTAAAAAACAGGCACTTATTTTTTAAGAAAAGACCAATTTTACTAGACCCGTAATAAGGCACACAGCTTCCAATGGATAATTATACATTCTTTAATATATTTTTCTATTTTTATCTTAAGTTGCCCCTAAAAGGGGCCAATCAAATTTATATGAGCAAACTTGATAAAGGACTACCCAAGAATGCTACAGAAAAAGTTTGGTGATCATCTATCCATTAGTTCTGTAGAAAGAGACGTTTAAAGGTATTTCTATTTTTAGCTTTAGCAGCCCATAAAAGGGGCCAATCAAATTAATATGAGCAAACTTGATAAAAGACTACCCAAGAATGCTACAGACAAAGTTTGGTGATCATCAATCCATTAGTTCTGTAGAAGAAGATGTTTAAAGGTTTTTCTATTTTTAGCCCTAGAGACCCTTAAAAGGGGCCAATCAAATTAATATGAGCAAACTTGATAAAACACTACTCAAGAATGCTACAGAAAAAGTTTGTTGATCATCCATTCATTAGTTCTGTAGAAAGAGACGTTTAAAGGTATTTCTATTTTTAGCTTTAGCAGCCCATAAAAGGGGCCAAACAAATTAATATGAGCAAACTTGATATAACACTACTCAAGAATGCTACAGACAAAGTTTGGTGATCATCCATCCATTAGTTCTGTAGAAGAAGATGTTTAAAGGTTTTCTATTTTTAGCTCTGCTGACCCCTAAAAGGAGCCAATTGAAATGACATGAGCAAACTTGATAAAAGACTACCTAAGAATGCTACAGACAAAGTTTGGTGATCATTCATCCATTAGTTCTGTAGAAAGAGACGTTTAATGGTATTTCTATTTTTAGCTTTAGTGGCCCCTAAAAGGGGCCAATCAAATTCATATGAGCAAACTTGATAAAAGACTACCCAAGAATGCTACAGACCAAATTTGGTGATAATCCATTTGTTGGTTCTGTAGAAGAAGTTGTTTAAAGGTTTTTCTATTTTTAGCCCTAGAGACCCCTAAAAGGGGCCAATCAAATTAATATGACCAAACTTGATATAACACTACTCAAGAATGCTACAGACAAAGTTTGGTGATCATCAATCCATTAGTTCTGTAGAATAAGATGTTTAAAGGTTTTTCTATTTTTAGCTCTGCTGACCCCTTAAAGGGGCCAATTGAAATGACATGAGCAAATTCAAGTGTGACTGTCACAAGGATGCTACAGACCAAATTTGAAGTAAATCTGCCCAGCAGTTTCAGAGAAGAGGACGATTGTTGACGCATGACGACGGTCGACGGACGCCGGAGTATCCACCTTTGATACTAATAGCTCGCTCTGGTGAGCTAAAAAAAAACAACAAAAAAACAAAAAAAAACAAAAAAAAAAACAAAAAAACAATGCATAGTCTATGCATATAAATGCAATGTTAACAGTTACGCTTTATATAGTAATGTTATCAATTTCTTTTGGTTTAAACATATTTGTATTCAACGTAATATATACATGTTAATAATTTTACAATTTAAGCAGAAAGGAATTGGACCGAGAGCTACAATAGCTCATGGTAGTCATCTCCCTTAATTAATTATCAATTTCTTTTGATAGCATTCATACACATTATTTCCTTTATCCCATGAAAAGTCATCCAGATCTGTATACAATGTTTTACTTGGATCGTCTTCAAAAGTAGCTTTACTTTCAACGCGTTGCTGTACGTCTTGGTCGTTTGATGAACTGTTAATATTGACGTATGTTCTAGAAAATGAAAAATATGCCGGAAAATATTTGTCTACAGGAAGGGGGCATATATAAGTTAAGAACAC
The DNA here is from genome assembly GCF_026571515.1 of Ruditapes philippinarum. NCBI lineage: Eukaryota > Metazoa > Mollusca > Bivalvia > Venerida > Veneridae > Ruditapes > Ruditapes philippinarum. The sequence continues at coordinate 39,388 of NW_026861249.1, read as the reverse complement.
AAAACAAATACAACAAAAGGTGCATATTATTAAATCATTTCAAAACTAAAGTGTAATAGTTTTAATCAATCAAATGATTTATTTGGTATAAACATTTAAAGAATTGTCTTCTATGTATTATGAAAAAGGCATGTATCTTATTCGTTATCGTTATTATACAATGTTTTACATTTCAATTATCAATCTATAGTACATAAGCTAAGCTTTCTCACCAAAGTAATAGAAAAATAAATAAATTATTAAAATAATAAATAAATAAATAAATAAATAAAATAAAATTAAATAAATAAAGAAGAAAAACAACAAAAAAACTACTTACGTTTGTCCCTGTAATTCATTGCCTCTGTCTATGCCTTAAATACAAAACAATTTCTATAAAACATATTTTGCAAAAAGTGCTATTACGGTTATGTTCTATAATTTCAACATATTTGAAATGTTACTCATATTCATCTAATAGATATAAAATGCACCTCTTGTTTGAGCACTTGTTATAGTAAACACTAATTACTAAAAAGAGATCTTACAAAAGCAAAAGCGATTAGCGATAGATATATCGACAAATGTTATGCATAATAAAAGGGCGATGTTTTTGTCGAGCATTATCATTTGCAGATGCACGAGGACGTGCTTAAAGAACGGGACGAACGACGGACTTCATAGACCCGAGGGCTTCTGCAAATGTAAATGCCCAAACAAAAAAAGATCAAACAAAGTATGCGCTCCGCGTTTCGTTCTCTACTTTTCATTTTCAGTGTCGGTTTTCAAGTTCCAGTGAGATGCCATGTCGCATTTTCTTTTGATAATTTGGTACCAGGCAAACCGTTGCAGTCAGATGTTTTACATGGCGACCTGAGTCACAATTTTAGTAACGTGCAACAACGACTCTTCCAACAACGAATTTATCCAACATAATTCACAACAGAATTATACAAAGCTATTGAAACTAGGACTATCACTAAATGTGATTAATACCCCCGCAAGACTGCTTCGGAAATGAGGTTACTAGAAACAAAACACCTTGTAAAAAATAATGATTGAGTTATGGTTGTTACCATTAATTTTCAAGGTATGCATTGGGCAATAAAAAGTAACAAAGGGCAAACACTCTTAAATATGTCAAGAAAGAGTTATGGTTTCTGTGCACTGCGCTTCATCTCAATATACTTGACCAGTGTATGAAATTGTATTAAATTCCAACCAGTAGTTTTCAAGTTATGCTCTGGACAAGAAAAAAGCAATGGAAAAGTAGCAAAAGGCATTTCCTTTGCACTGTACTTCTTCTTACTATGCTTGACCATTGTATGAAGTTGTTTTGAATTCCATACAATACTTTTCAGGTAATACTCCGGACAAGTAACAAAGGACAATAACTGTGTAATGAGTCAAGATGGAGTTATGATTCCAGTGTACTGCACATCCTCTCAATGTGCTTGATCATTATATGAAGTTGTTTTGAATTCCAAATATGAGTCTTTAAGTTATGCTTCGAACAAAAAAGCAATGGAACAAATATCAAAGGGCAGTAACTCTGTAATTAGTCAAAATTGAGTTATGGTTCTTGTTCACTTCACTCACTTTCTCTTAATGTTCTTCACCCTTGTATGAAGTTAAATTGAATTCCAAACATTAGTCTTCAAGTTATGGTCCGAACAAATGAAAGCAATGGAAAAATTACAAAGGGCACCAACTCTTTAATTACTTTAGATAGAATTATGGTTTTTGTGCACTGCACTTTTCCTTTATGTGTCTGACCATTATATGAAGTTGTTTTCAATTCCTACCAGTAGTTTACAAGCTATGCTCCGGACAATGAAAAGTAACAAAGGACAATAACTCTGTAATTAGTGAAGAGTTATGTTTCTTGTGCACTGCATTTCCTCTTAATGTTCTTGACCATTGTTTGAAGTTGTATTGAATTTCAACTTTTAGACTTTAAGTTATGCTCCGGACAAGGAAAATGCAACGAACCGCTGGACCGACCGACCAACCACCGGGTGACTCCTATATACCCAGGGGTATAAAAAGTAGCGTTTTTAAGTTTTATCATATAGTTTCATCTATCAGCTATATATAGTGGATATTGAATGAATGTAGATTTTATACTAAATTTATTGAAGGAGTTGAATAAAATCATAGTATGCGAGCCTCTGGCGAGCATAATATTGTTTATTCAACGAATTCAATAAATTAAGTATTAAACCTACACGAATATACTATGCTATTTGTCACGGTTCAGAACTGTTCACTATTTAGGGGAGAAGATGTGTAAGCGGCAAGATAGCTCAGTCGGTAGAGCCTCGGTACGGTATTCCGAGGGTCCCGGGTTCGAGTCCCGGTCAGGCTGCACATTTTTCTCACCCTGTGACATTTGGCGCCCAACTTGGGCCGTGACTGATATAGCTCAGAGTTTCATTTACATTGATCTGTAACTCTGTGAAATTCGAGGACGAATTTCAATATAGCAGGGGAGTATGTCACGGACTGTTCACTATTTAGGGGAGAAGATGTGTAAGCAGCCGGATAGCTCAGTCGGTAGAGCCGCGGTACGGTATTCCGAGGGTCCCGGGTTCGAGTCCCAGTCAGGCTGCACATATCACATAATATATAAAATAAGAATGCTAAATTGCTAAAAAAGTGTATTTTTTCAATGACATGCCTAAAGTGTAACAGTAGCATTTGCAATTTTACAATTTTGCCGTGTTGGGCTTTCTTTAGGGATTCTGTTTATCACTATTTTAACGCTATGTATATGACATCACGTCATACTGGTGAAATAAAAAATTCGTATTTTCATATTCCGTATTTGATTGTAAAATCATATTTTATGTATTCTCACTGGTGTCTTGCCGGACTACTTTTTCTAAATTCAGCCAATACACAAAATGTAAGGGGAATACTTTCATAGTGTAATATCAAATAGAATTATGTATATTATAAACAGAATTTCTTTTTTCTCTGAATACAAGATTTATGTTCAACTTGTCATAACGCCACTCATGAAATATTTATTTTCATACCACTCGACGAAAATAAATCATGTATTTTATAGGAAAAACTGGAATATTATCTATATATATATTGTAAATGTTCAATTAATACCGCATAGTTATTTGTTTATACATGTTGCTTACCTATATTTTTCCATCATCAAAGTGCTACTTCGATTTTTACTGAAGGAGACATTCCGTTTCCATAGAACGGTTATTGAAGTTGCGTAAATTGTGAGGATGAGAGAAAACTGTTCCTAAAACTATACCAATTGTCAGTGTATTACATCTTTACAATCCTCTTTTCTTACTTGTTGTGAAGCCGGTTCTGCAATGGTTAAGTACGTTTGTAAATTACGTTTGGACAACAGATTATTACATACTGAACGAGTTAAAACCGTAATTATGATTTCCAGTGTGTTTGTAGCTGTTTTTTTTTGTATTTGTCTTGTCATTGACACGTGTGTAATAGCTTAACTTCTTAATATCGATAATCTTTCGTCAATGTTAAACTATAGTGATACTGGTTTCAGTTCTCATTTTATATCGATCTACATTTTATGATCTTATTTTTAATATTTTTCATTTGCAACATATCAATTTCAGACTTAGACGTATTTTCCAGAAACAGTTTTTCTATTCATTGCATTTATTTGCATTTATTTATTGATTGCTTCACCAATTGTATTTACTTTATATGAATCTGCAGTGTCGTCTTTGTAAACAGTCTTCAAACATTCATACATGTATGTGTTACTCTATGTTTCGACACATTTTAGATTTTCTATGTAAATGGTAAAAAATATGGCAGTAAGCATATATTGTTGTTAATTATAATATTGTTTTTCAATAAAATCCATTTTATTTTGATGTATCTATCTATATCATTTAAATTGCTAGGACATACGATTTGAATATAAATAAGCAGTGTCGATGTTGCCTGCTCAAACATTTTTTTTCAAAATATTATCAGTGTTTTCTAAAAAACTTACCTTGTTTGTAAGAGAGAAAAAATACTGATTATAAGTCCCAATACTGTTTATTGTAGTAACACGATATTGTCCGTAATCATTCTGGAGAAACGCTAAATATTGTGAGATTGGTCTCCTAACCCCGAAAACGAAATTTTGAAAATCTTCATTTGTTAAAAATTTGTAACCATCTAGTTTTCTCTAAAATTGGACAAAGCAAACCCTTTTGGACCAGGCTCTGGATGCGCAAGAGCCTCAATGTAATGTAAAAGGTGGTGGGGAAAAGGTAATTTTTTGGGTTTTGTTGGGGTTAAATTATTTTTTAAAAAAAATTGTTGAAATGTTTCAAAATTTAAAAAGTTGTTAAAAAAGGGAAAAGTAAAAGGGTAATGGAGGGGGGGTAGAATAGGTTTAAAAAAACGTAAAGTAGTTTTTTTTGTTTACTTTGTTTTTCAAAATGCCCCCGGAAAAGTTAAAAAAAAAAAAAAAGGGGGTTTTAAATTAATTTGTTTTTTTTTAACCCCTATTTAAAAAATTTTAAATATTTAAAAAAAGGGTTAATTAAAAAATGGAAATGGGATTCTTTTAAATCAGTAATTTTTTGTGTTTTTCCCCTTATTGTTTTTGATGTTTTTTTTGTTTCGGGTTTGTTAAACAAAAATTCACGGGGAAAAAAAGCGGAGGACCCAAAAAAAACGGGGCAGAGTTGGGGGTAAATGTTTCCCCCGGGGGCTAAAAATTTTTATTAAAAGGCGCCCCGGTGAAAAAAGTTTTTTGGTTTTAAAAAAAATGAATATAATTTCTGGTTAATACAAACATAAAGTTAAAAAGCAAAATTTGTTAAAAATTTAAAAAATACCCCCGCCGATTTTTTACAAAAAAAACTGAAAACCAAGGTTTTTTATTTTATATGGGGAAAAATTTTCTTTTTTTAAAAATTGGCAAAAAAAAACCCTTTTAAATTAAATCGGTGTTAAATAGTAATACCCGGGAAAGACTATGAGGTGTAAAAATTTCCTTTTGTATCTTGGTTTCCCCTAAAATTTTTTTTGAAAACAATACAGCGTTGCAAAGAAATTTTGCAAAAGTTTCTATATGCAATACATGCTTAATTTTAATGCCATAAATCCAAAAGAAAAAGGGTTTATCTGCGGTAACTTGAACATTTCTTGATAATGGGTTCCCTAAAATTGATTGAATTCAAACCAGTGTTGAGAGTAGTAGCGTGGAAAAAATTATTTTTATATGCTGTGTAAAAAAATCAAAGCCTAATTATTTGTGTTGCCCGGAAACCGGGGATGAAATGCGTTCCTTTGGTATTTTTGGGATAAAATGTCGTTGAATTCCCCCCGCAGAACTAGGCGTAAAAAAATTTTTTTAGATACTGCATAATAAACCCAAGCCAAAAAAGTTTTGAGGAAAAATGATTGGATCTCTTCTTGGGAATGTATTTAAAAGGTTTATAAAACTTTATTAGCAAATGTTTAGAGAAATTGACGGAAACGATTTTTGCTATATTGTATGCATAACTCTGACTTAAAAGGGCTGAGAACAAGCCCCGGGTATGGAATTATCATTCCCCCTAAATTTTATTGAATCCACCCGTAGTTCAGAGAAGTAGCGCCCAAAAAAAATTTGACGTACGGATGAAGGAAGGACGGACGGGCGGACAACGCCAAAACAATTTACCCCTCCCGATTCCATCGGCGGGGGATAATTAGAAAAAAATGTTAAAATCAAAAAGTAAAATTTCGTTTCTTATAAAATCAAAATGCATAGTCTCAATTTAAACAGATTAAATCAAGTGCCATAAACTAATGACGTAACAATGTTTATACATATGTTTATTTAAAGAAATTATTTCAATTCATTTGACATTATACCAATACATCTATTAAATATAGATTACAGTTAACAAACATTGATACATTTCCGCTTGATGTATTCGTGTTCCTATTTCTCATTCAACATTTATATTCACCGCTATATCATAACAATTAACTGTCTTGTGGATAAATTTTCAAAGAGCTGGCATTTTTGTTTCTCTATGTAAGATTTGTCCATGATGAGTTATTTTGATGTTTCAGCAGGATCCCCACTGACTGTACATGTAAATATTATGCTAAACTTCCAGCTCGTCCACCGGTAACAACTGTCGTATTGATATAACTTCCAATGTAGAAATATTTCAAAAACGTTTGTTCTAAAATCAATTGACAAAATTGAATTATCTTAACATTTCCATATTTCTTAATATATATCATTATCACATCTAATGTTTAAAAAGAATCTGTTATGCAATTGTTTATGTTGTTTAACTGTTTTAACCATTTTACACGTGTTAATTAAATGAGTTTATACCTTAATAATTACATTAAAAGTATCAGGGAAACCTAAACATAATAAATTTACCTTTAATATTAATTGTTACAACAATATCTGCAGATTTCACATAGATTGAAGCATTATTTCTAGCTTCGCATTTATAATCTCCTGTCATATACTTGTTTACTGTTCCGATATACATTACAGCACCTGTTGTATTCATCATTAAACCACTTGTAACATTAACCCATGTGTAGGAGCATCCAGGATAACATTCTGCCGTACATTGTATTATCAGAGATTTTCCTTCTAACACATCATATGGTGATGTTACGTTTAAGCTGACTGTATTTGGTCCATCTAAAAGCATTAAATACTTAACTCTCGTAACTGTATAAAACTATTTAACAAGTTTATTAATTATTTAAAAGTTATATTAATTAATCTGATAGAAATCCGAAATTGTATATCGAATTCTGTTACAAATGATCGCTCGTTTTACAAATAATGCAAAAAAATTACGATGAATCATATTTGTGTTCAATGATTACCGAGGTCTTCAGTTCTTTTTGCCATTAAGGAAGAGATGCATAAAATCCTTTAAGAAAGTCCAAAACAGCAAAATTGATAACGTTGCAGGCTCGGTTTGATCGAGCTTCTGTTCATGGAAAGTACTTGAGAAACATGTTACCATCCGCGTTTCCTAGCACCGACCAATTTAGTATTCAACATTTGTGTATCTCATGGTGCAATTCTGTTTATTTTTGGACCCTTATTCAACATCAATCCCATTACCGAAGCTGTCGTTTTTATATGCTTTCTTTCGGGCATATTATATTATACCCACTGGCGTCCGTCCGTCCGTCTGTCTGTCTGTCCGGGCGAACATGCAATGGTATATGATCTTCATTCCGTCCATAATTTTAGTTAAAAAGGAAATCCCATAAACCGACTGGTTTATGTGGTAATTTTACTGGTTTATGGGGAAAATGCCACGTAAAGATCAAAGAAAAAGCACATAAACCCTAATTGTTGGCACGTCTGTCCGCTCTCACTGACATGACGGTGTGGGGTGAATATCCTTGTTTAATCCGTACAGAAGGTACTTGTGGGGAAAAAGGTTGCTTATGGGGTGCAAATACGTTGCTTATGGGGTTTTAGAGATCAAAGGAGACCAGAGAAAAAAAACCTATAATGTCAACTCAGTAGGAACGTCCGTCCGTCCGCCTGTTTGTCCGTCCGGTATTAATTTGGTTTCCGGAGCATACTTATGTTTCATTCGGCACACAATATTCAAACTTCATAGGATGAGTGTCCATATTAGGTAGAAGATACCTATTTATTTTGGGGTCAAAAGGTCAAAGGTCAGGATCACTATTACCTTAAAACTGAAAACAGTTTCCGGAAAGTAACTTTTTAAGTTCCATTTTGCCCACAATATTTAAACTTCATAGGATGATTGTAGATTTTGGATAGAAGACTCCTATTGATTTTGAGGTCATAAAGTCAAAGGTCAGGATCACTATTACATGTATTACCTTAAAACTGAAAACAGTTTCCAGAGCATAACTTAAGTTTCATTTGGTCCACAATATTCAAACTTCATAGAATGATTGCAGATTTTGGGTAGAAGACTCATATTGATTTTGGGGTCAAAAGGTCAAAGGTCAGGATTACAATGATCGTTACATTGTGGTTTCTGGAGCATAATTTAAGTTCCATTTGGCACACAGTGTTCAAACTTCAAAGGATGATTGTCAATATTGCGTAAAAGACCCCTATTACTTTTTGGGTCACAAGATCAAGGTCATTATTACCTTAAAACTAGGGGCGTCCGTGGCCGAGTGGTCAAGGCCATTGATTTCAAACCAATTGCCCCTCACCGCTGTGGGTTCGAATCCCCACAGAGACTTTGGATTCTTTCAAGTGAGGAAGCTACTCAGCTTGCTGACGGAACGTCGGTGCTTCTACTCAGATGCCCATTCGTGCCTGAAATAATGCACGGAATGGCATCTCAGGTCTTCCTCCACCAGTTAAGCTGGAACGTCGCTATATGACCTATGATGTGTCGGTGTGACATAAAACCCAATTAAACAAAAAAAAACTTAAAACTGAAAAGGTTTTTTACTCAATAACTTAAGTATTAATCAACCTTCAACTGTAATTTTTTTAGGAACAGCCGTGTCCAATACATGACCCCTATTGATTTTAGGCTCATAAGATCAAAGGTCAGGGTCACAATGACCTTAACACTGGAAGTTGTGCTTTCCGGAGCATAACAAAAGTTCCATTTGGCTTACAGTGTTCAAACTTCATAGGATGATTGCCTTTATTGAATAAAAGATCCATATCTTTATTGGGGTTACAAGGTCAAATGTCAATATCAAATGACCTTAATATTGTTAAAAGTTTTATAACTGTGGAACTTCATAGGATGATCACATATATTGAGTACATTAATTATATGCCCTTAATTTGCTTATATTATGTTATGTCCCTGGCCTCATTCTGTCCATCCATCGTAGTAAAATTATTTAATTCCCATGTCTTACAAATGCTTCATCCTTTCTAAAAAAACCCTTTCGGTCATATAATGGTCCGCTTAGCGGCGCTCTTGTTCAATCAATCTCCTTTTGACACATTTTAATCTAGACAAGAAAGTATTTCCACTATATACTCAGAAATAATTTATAGAAACAATCATGTTGATAATATACTTACATCTAACGTTGACAAGAGTTTGAATTGTTGTTGTTGGAGATGAAATTTTTTCAGGATTTTTTGCTATACAAGTGTACAATCCTGCATCTTCACGGTGTAGTTCCCCTATAGATAAAACACTTGTACTACTGACTGTAGTTGTCTGCTCTTGTCTTGTCTTTCTCCAAGTGTATGTGCAATCAGGATAGCAGTTAGCAGAACACGTTATATCATTTAGACTCTGTCCCTCATTTTTGGTGTAATTTTGTGTTGTTGGTGATAATTTAGTTGATGACTGGTATGGTCCATCTTAAAAACAAATATTCAAGAACTATATCAACATGACATTGATTCAGGACATACGTTATTTGAGAATATTTATTTGCTTAAATGTTCCCATTTAAAAATGTGTACAATTTTAAATGAGTATTTAATTGAATAAGTATGTAAATTGTAAAGAGAACATAGAACACAATAATACTTTGTCAAAAATAGAAAACATGGCGATCTGATGTATAGTGAGAATCAAATGTTTAGTGCTTTGTTTTAATTGTTGTTGTTTCTGTTAAATGTTTATATCCCTTTTACTCTTTCAAAAATATTGAAATAAAAATATATTTTGAAATGCTCGAAACTGAAAATAATAATGTTTTTATTAGTTAACTTGAATACATTTGATACTAGTTTTCCTACTTAATTAAACTATTAAGCAGACATTTTATCCCTATGCAAAGCAAAACTGTTGTTACAAAGCACATGCTCAGCAAGATTGTAATTCAAAATTATGTTCTGTAAACGTTATTTAATGCAATTAATATATGCAAGGTTTTACCAAATATAACAAATCATTGACTAAACTTATTTATTTATTTTTTTTTATATTGCAAGCATCAGGAATTTTCAAACTTTAGTTGTGCCATTCGGATATACGTAGTCCCGCTTCAAAGCACGGTACATCTAAAACGAACTTTGTTTGACACACATTATTACAATTGTGAGAACTTTTTTTGAAAAAAATAGATATAATATATAGACAATGTTTAGGGGATTCTTAAGCGGAGCATTGCCTCATTACTATTCACGTGAAAGAATAGATATTTTAAAATTTCGTTAAAAAACCAGTGTATTTTTATATAATGTCTGGATAAAAATCAAGCATAAGAATCTGACAAAAAACATCGTTTGGGCGTCCTTGGAGTTTCCTTTTATATATATATATATATTTAAAATAGTCAACATCAAACAAGTAGGTTGTGTATTACATGTAGTAATGGGAATCAAGCCAAATCGTACAGAAATATATCAAATGGGGAACATCCTCGTTTTGAAATTTTGTATGCTGATACGAAGTATTTATATAAAATAAAGACAGGAGTATTTTTATTGTGACCCATACTCTGTATTCTGACTGAGAAATATACATTTGAATTCCGATTTCAATTGCAACATAAACTCATTCATGTACAATGCTGTGAAAAGTTTATAAGTTTTTTTTAAGTTGAGAGAAATCGCATGTTGTGTAGAACGCCTAAGCTAGAAATAATACACACTTAATTATGCGAAGATTATTATTCTGTTGTATGCACAAAGTTATATTTCAAATAGAGACGTTTTTTTGTTATAATGAATGCAAACACCAATAAAGATATGTCTTTGCTTGCAGTTATACATTAAATGTGTCCCATGATATGGAAAAAGAACTGGCAGTTGGTTTGCTTTTACACTTCCTAATGCCCGTTTAAAATAAGACGTTGGCTATATCCAATACTAATTTGTTGGGTTTATACAATCTCCAACATGTCTATTTTGATGCAATTTAAATGTATTATTATGATATTTGTTACATTTCCAAACGATTTATTTAATGCTAGTAATAAATGTTTATTTCGGAAACAATGTGGCACTGTCTAAGCACCCGTCTGTCTCGTATTCTGAACATGGAATCAATTGTTTCATTCAGCCACTGTCGGCTACGGAGTGTGTTGTGAATGTCAGTTGGTATGCCATATAAATAATAGGATAATGACGATTCTGCCTACGTTGTAAATGAATGTCACCGACCATAGTGAGAGAGTTACCAGTTAACATTGTAAAAAGTGGGAATCATACATTATATGTGAAGACCATACGCACGTACTTATACTCTCATCCAAATATAAGTAGGAAGCAGCTGCGATTTATGTTGTCAAAGGTCAATGTTACAGTGACACTTATTGTGAAATCATTGTCAAATCAATAACTTAAGAATAAAATAGTAATAAATGGGGTATATGTCATTGTCAATGATGACATGTAAATATTTTAAAAGAGTATTATGTTTGTTTACAGGCGACGCTTACTTATAACTGGACAAATCGTGTCGAACACTGTAATAAGTAGCCATATAATGAGTTGGTACAAATGAGTTTGTTAAATCTTAGAAGTCAAGTTTACTCCCTTTAAGTATTCGATCAATGTCTTGTTTAATTTGGCACATTCTTCTACCAATCTCAAAAAGAACAAGCGAACAAAAAGACAAGACAATCTAAATAAGATTTATTATCAAACTATAACACCAGCTGGTGCGTTTGTAAAATCTGTATAAAAGTAGATCCCTCCAGACGAATGTAAACAAAGCCAGTAATATTTAAGTAATAAAATCGGTCTCAGCTTTGTTTATCGGGTATTTAACACCGGTTTGTTGTTTTGATGCGTAGGAATTGACCACAAAGGCCGTAGGCCTGAGTGGTTAATTTTTCGCATGAAAACGACTAAACCGGTGTTAAATAGACGATAAAGACGCTGAGGCCGATATTATTTTCCGATTCTAACAAGATAAAATACGGAAGATCACTTCTTTTATTTTTTTCAATCTGAAATAACTTCCGGTGCAGATTTTTGTAAAACGCTGTTTGATTTCGTATCCTACTGTTGCTAAGATATAGTAATTATCAAACAAAAGAAATAATAAGAAAAAAAGTTATTTTAACAAGTTTTCAACAATAAAAACTTTCGTCTTAGAGTGGATTGTATTGCGTTTACATCAGTACCCAATTTATCATGTATGTATGCTTTGAATGACGTTAGCGTTTATGAAAGAGTTGTACGTATATTTAGGATGACGTCATTACGCTGCTTACGGCGCCGTTTTTTCTAAATATTTATTAATATTTATTCAATAAGCCGTTGTTTTTTTCAAAATATTTATCATTATTTTTTGATATGGATCAAATATGTGGTGTTAGTGTATGTGAGATATCATTTCGAGATTGTATGAAAAGAAAACATTATAAGAACTGAAAATATAAATTTTTACATTTTGTAAAAAAGCTTATTGTTGCTTTAAAAGGCTTTGTAAACTATATAATCGAGGGAGATAACATAACAGCCTCATATACAAGTAGTCCTTAACCAGTGTTTATTGGCACTTGAACACCTTTTTTCTTCTTATAATGACAAACCCACGAGGAGTGTTAGAATTAATGCTTATCTAACAACATTAACGCAAATGAAATTGTAACAAATTTTTTTTTGTCTTATTACTACTATACCATCGCACCAACCGTAAATAGTGCAGATAGGCAGCGTTAGGTTAGGGTTCTGTTAACGTTGATTTATATATTTTATTTAATTACGTTCTCCGTAATTATGTTCACTTAAGTTTGTTTTGATGCAATTTTTTCCAGTATTTTATTTAGTAAAATGTATTATTTTTGCCCTATATTTGTTTATTGACGAGGTTTGTGTGCTGCTCTTGGGATATCAGTAGAAATACTTCACCATAACATTTTACTGTATAGATAGATAGATTTATTTCAGTATTCAGCAATAGCATGGTAAAAACATATTCAATACATGATAAAACAATAAAAACAAATATCAATGTAAAAGAAATGCACCATATCAAAAACATCATACCAAGGATAACACAAGAAAGAGATCTTAATCTCTTAAACTGTAATGTTTGTAAACCATGTCGATATTCTAATAATCCATAAATATTTCAAAATTTCAAAATATTTCCAGTATAACACAGTTATGATTTTGTTCATCACAAACAATTTCATTTTGCCTTCTTTATTCATCACAAATGAGATTATAACATTCACACTTGCAATTTTAATTATAGTAAGATTATTATAATAAATTGTGCCTTGATATATATACATAACAGATATCGTATATTTTGTAAATGATTAGTTATTATTGTTTGTTTTCAAGTTTAAGTATAACAAAAATTAGTGTACTGTTGTTCAATCAAAGTCATCATTATACTAAAACGTCACATATCTGACATAATTCTTTCTAACTTATTATTGATTTATATGTGTATTATGGATATTGTTACCTGTTCTTGAAGTAGAGACCCACACAGGATCATATAAATAATAGGTTTAGAAATACTTAATAATTCATATGAATACAATAAACATCAGTAAAAGTACGCGTTATTATTTTCATGCCATTGCTACCTTTTAAATTTGAATCAATTTATGCATTATATAATTTGGTTAAGCTGTTGTGTTATCTGCTATCATTATAAGGCTAATATGATATCGATTTTTCAGGCAAATTGGAATGAATTACTTTGTTCTACGTAATAAAAATATCATCGAAACACGAGGCTTTCTGAGGTGTACGAGAGGGTGAAGCCCCGATAATTATTCATATTGCTGAGTATACTGACGTTTTTTCTCTTTTCTATCATAAGCAAACATATAAATCATTAACCCTATCGACAAATTATATAAACCCAACAAGGATATCCCTTTCCCTGTCGTCACAATAATTAACCACGTAAAACTGTAACCAGTACACAAGCATGCTCTGTTTATCGCCGATGGACAGTGTGTTTTTCTGAATTGCAGGTAACCTGCACTTCAGTTAACGTATTGTGCATTTATGGGTATACGATTTAAGAAATAATATATCCCAAACAGTGATTTTATCGCTCAATAACATCACTGTTTGGAGTTCGGATGCGACGAATTATGTCACGAGGGCGTAGCCCAAGTGATATAATGATGCGCATCTGAACGACAAACAGTGCTGTTATCAAGCGATAAAATCACCGATTTGGACATGTTATTTCGATTCTAACACGACATCAACAAATAAATGCTGCTGTACCTGATATTAAGCCAAATTGCGCCTGATTTGTTTCCGTACTTATTTTCAGCGCGTCACATTTTAGTGGTTACGTCACGTGTATAATGATTACGTCTCATATCTAAATATAGAACGTCAAACAGTGACTTTATAGCTTAATAACACACACTTTCGGTTCTTCTATGTTTAATAGGGAAAAATACGGGTCGTGTTAGAATAAAAAATAACACATTTTCAATGAAAAGATGTCAAAACTATAATTACAAGTATTGTTGTATCATTTATAACACTTAATTTTGTTAATGAGAAAATATGTTTAATGTTAATACCCCTTATGTTGTTCTGTGTTCTCGTTTTCTATACAAAAAGCGTTTAGATGATAACATATTCGAGTAGAATAGTACCAATTCTGAAACTATCCCTTAGTAGAAATAAAGAGTTGTCTCATAAACTGTTGATACAAATGTTATCAAAATGATTAATGATTTTTAAGGTAGACCACCTGTAATATACACTATAAGGAACTGTTACATTGACAGCATAAGACAGTTATATGCCTTAAAAGTCACATGTATGCAAATTTAAACAAATTTTACCGTGTGGTTTATGAGTGGTGGACATTTTGTGTACTAAAACTTTGCTATTAGTAGGCCTCTTTTTTCAGAAATAAGGAAACTCTAAATAATCTATAATATCATTATTTTGAATAATGTTTCCTATTGCTCATTGTTAAGAAGAAACAAATAACAAATTACACGAGCAAAATATTTGTTTCTAAACTTTATTTTTTTATGTTTAAGAAATGTTACTCAGCCCCACCCACTTTAAACACTTGTTTGACCATTTCCCTAGTATGTAAAAAGCCTTATTCAAAATATCCATTAAATATACCACAATATGATTTTCCTATTTTTTTTAAAGTATATTGGTTCATTTCAAAATATAAAATACTTTAACCATGTGGTTTTTATTTAATTAAACTTTGAAAATATCTGGTTTTATATTTGCTATTGAATATGGCATTGTTTAGCAAATAAATACTTAGATAATTATATTATTAAAATCAAACACTTTTTATTTTCCATAAGGGATCAGAGAGATATGTAAATAGTGTTAAAAGAAAAGCAAAAAGAAAAAAATGTTGGCCTATCTTAGGTTTGAACCCACACACCTCAGTTTCAATACAGTGACTCTAGCCTATTTGAATACTCTTCAAAGTGGAGGTAATGCATTATAGGTGGTCTAACTAAAATAATAAATAAGATTAATTGTCGCATCCAGTACATTTTTAAAGTCAGAAATTAGTCCTAAATGTTTCAATATTCACACAGACGAAGCATTATAGCCAACAAATGTCTTATAAAGACAAACATTGTGATAAATATGTTATTAACTTCTCAATATTTATGTTATGAAATATGTTTTCACCAAACGTTAAGCTCTATTCAAATATACGTTATTTCATTGTTTTAGTCACTCATTTGTTTAACATTGTCGACTCATTAAACTACAATTAGTTAAACACAATCGACATAAAATTATCATTTAGCTATATATATACTTACAAATTACATCCACAGTTAAATCTTTGCTTTGTGATGAACCACCAGTGCGTGTTGCAGTACATCTGTATGTTCCAACATCTGAACTCTGAAGACTCCCAAGGTTTAATAAAGCTGAGTTACTGACAACTCTTCCTGTTTCTGTCTTAGTCCACGTAAAACTACATGTAGGATAACAGGTTGCTGTACAAGTTACTTGATTAAGACTTTCATTTTCATCTTTCTCATAGCTTGTATTACTTGGACTAAACACAACATTATCTGGACCATCTGAAGACACATTACAATTTATTTACACATTATTGTAAACTTATTAGTATCTTAGGAGTATTTGTTATATTTATAATAATTGATTACAATGACAACAAATAATACAAACAACATTATTTGAATCTGTTCTTGTTAGGATTCTAGAGAAAAAACTGACTATAAATAACAAATTGTTCATATCAAATTACCTTTAATGAATCGTATTACTTACATGTCAAATATATACGTCATGTTTAAGGCGCTTTAGATTAAATTCATAGAATTATAAGTACAAAGCATCACTTTGCGTATTATTCTTCTATAAAAGCGGATGAATGAAATATATCCCATGCCTTTTTATCAAAATACATGGTTAATCCCCATAGGGAAGTCGTCAATATGATGAAGTAAACCATTCTCATTTAAAGTGT
Source organism: Ruditapes philippinarum (assembly GCF_026571515.1). Lineage (NCBI taxonomy): Eukaryota > Metazoa > Mollusca > Bivalvia > Venerida > Veneridae > Ruditapes > Ruditapes philippinarum. The sequence goes on along the minus strand of NW_026861249.1, from coordinate 23,072 downwards.
ATTGATTATGAATAGCTTCAATGCTTTGCGTAGAAAACAAAATATTATGAATTCCAGCATTAATTGATCACTTATTGTCGAATGTCGAATGGTATTAATTTGCTGAAAATATAACAATCTATTTGCTTTAATTAACAATTTATATATATATATATATATTTTATTTATTTTTTTTTTTTTTTTTTTTTTTTTTGGGGGGGGGGGTCTCATTATGACACGTCTTCTTGTTTCATGAAGACGGTTTGACTAATGTTTATTACAAATGTGGTCTTACTGAATGGATAAGTTCCTAGAATTTGTTACCAGAAACGTTTTGAAATCATTTCGTTCTTTTAACAGTGACTAGCAATATTTGCGTTCTAAACTTAAGTCCCTCCCCGCTTCTTTAAAGAGGTTGTTAAACTATGCGCTGTATAGTTTAAGGAACGTATATGTCACACGTGTTGGACATATTCGGCCGAATTAATAAGAGCTGTTTATTTGCCATATACGTTTGTGCAATTGGTAGTAAATTCCTGACCGTATATGTCACACATTTGACACATAATACTAACAATATCATCGCAATTTTACCTACCTTCAAAAGATTTTAATAATACATCATCATCATCAGCAGCATCAACAACAACAACAACAACATCATTTTCATCAATGATACATTATCATCGTCATTGAAAATCAATTATATATTTGGTTTAAGTCCACGGCGCCTTGCTTATCATTTTACCAATACGATTACACTCAATACACAGTGACTGACTGTCGAAAATATGTGCTTCATATTTTGGACATTAATATTATCTGAAATATTACATGAATGTTAGCCAGTATAATGTTATTGTGCATCTGGCATTTCGCTTGTCGATTCGGGCAGTCATGCCAGAGCTGTTGCCCTTGATTAAGTCAAATAGAAATTAGTCGACTTGTGTCGCGTGTAGCATCAACATTATTTTAACTAGGGACATGGTCATGAAACTTGTAAGTTTATCTTACACGCACAAAGCGTGATTTGTTATGTTCTTTTTAAGTGGCATTGTACCACTAAATAGAATTAATCATTTTACGCCATGACTTAGATATGTGCAAAATCAAAACTGTTTTAATCATGATGAAACGATTTTTTAACATTTTCATAAATCATTTTCTTCACGCTGAAAACCAGATGTATAATTTACCTGTGGTGCGCATGAGAGGAGATAGTATGAATGGCATTCTGTTCACTCCGCATTTATAACATGCTCCTTAAACGTTATGTTATGTGTAAAACCATCATGAACATTTCAAAATGACGGTTGAACGCGTTGAAGTTGTTTTAAACAAATTTTTGACATACTTTTAATTAATATACAATCTAAGTTTTTCTTTTTGCATGGTTACAGCATATATGGCATTCAAGCTCTAGCATGATGTGGCTTTTACCTGATGAATCACAAACTATGGATGATACAACGATAAGGGGTAGTGGTGACCTTATGCCTAAGATGTTTGCCTCTTAATCCCTGGATTGTTGGTTAAATACAAACTCGGGTCATGACTGTGTTTCCTCATTTGATACCAGTACTCGTTAGTTCCAGGAAGCAGAGTCTGAAGTTATTAACTTAAGTTGAAAGAACGTGTTTCGCAATCGAGAATATATAAATATGTTTATACCAATAGCTTGTAGATTTAATAAAGGCCCTGGAATCACTTTGTTCAAGTGATAGAAACGTATATATAAACATAATTTATTGCAAGACGAATATAATATGTAGTTGTTTATAGGGACATTGCAGTACGATACTAACGAAATATGTTTTGCGCTTATATGGTGAAATATTTGTTTATTATTCACTTGTGATCATGATATTGATGATAAAAATGCTGCTTCTGCTGATTAAGATGATGAAGATGGTGGTTGTCGTATTTACGATTCCGTCATTAGGCTATAATTTTTAATAAACGGTATTGTGCAAAACAGACTTATTGACGAAAAATCCAAATGTGACATATACGTTCGTATTTTCATTTTTATGTACATTTTTGGTAAGTGACAAATACGTTTTGGTGAAAATAGAAAAACTCAATCCAACCGAATAGGGCACATTCTATGTTGTATTTTCGGCTGATGAGTATGCTATATTCGACCAAATATGTCACACGTTTGACAAATTCGAACCGAATATTTCACACGTGTGCCATATTCGGTCCGTGACATGTACGGTCCGACAATGCGCACTTATATAGAAGTTAAATAGAATATAATCTGACAGAATTCCATTAAAATGTGTGTTCCGTTGTCAAGTTTCAGTCAGTCATGAAACTGAATATTATTTGATAATATTGAGTGATTTGTTAAGAAAATGGGCAAGCTTAAAAACAACACGTACACAAGAACTATCTCGTAACTTTACAAAAAATGTTTTACAAAAATATAAAAACAAGTTTTTTGTTTCTTTAATTATATTGTAAGACTGCATCCATGCACAAATGAGAAACAGAGAAAAAAGAAAATGTATTGACAATCCTAGCTCAGTTTAATATAATAAAATCAAAATATCTAGTATCAATGATTGCAAAACAAATGATGAATGAATATTCCATCACAAACTTTTAAACTTACAATCAACATCAAAATGAGAATGTATCACTTCTGTTTGTTGTATAGTACAAGTGACATAAGATATACTTACAATAGATATCAAATGAGAATGAATCACTTCTGTTTGTTGTATTGTTTAAGTAACATACGATATATTAACAATAGGCATGAAATGAGCATGTATCACTTCTGTTTGTTGCATAGTTTAAGTGACATAGGATATACTTGCAATAGACATCAACTTCTGTTTGTTGCTCAGTATAGTATAAGCGACATAGGATATTCTTACAATAGATATCAAATGATAATGTATCACTTCTTTTTATTGTATAATAGAAGTGACATAAGATAAACTTACAATAAACATCAAATGAGAATGTATCACTTCTGTTTGTTGTATTGTTTAAGTAACATAAGATATACTAACAATAGGCATGAAATGAGCATGTATCACTTCTTTTTATTGAATAGTATAAGTGACATAAGATATACTTACAATAAACATCAAATGAGAGTGTATCACTTCTACTAGATGTATATCCACCAGTGACAACTTCTGTAGCTGTACATGTAAACTGTTTATTGGCATCTTCCTTTACAATTTTGGATACAGTAAGTTTATCCTTTCTAGAAGTGTATGTATATTTCGTGCCACCTGGATTGCCTGTGTTGTCTACTCTCCAGGAGTATGTCAGACTGAGACTATGATTACTTGGTGTGGTTGTTGATGTACTGCTACATGTTAATGTTACACTCTCTCCTACTGATGGAGTTTTATTAACTGTTACTGTGGGCTTTCTTGGTGTTCCTGAAATTAATATGGTTCCCATATAAAAACTATGTACTCTATGAGAATCATTTAAAAATAAGTCAGAAATATATCTTACATTAAGGTATAACTATTGATAAACAATTGATAAGTTAAATAATCAAAGCATTATTTTAGTTCTGGCCTTAAGTTTAAAGCATCACGCCTCAACATTCATGCTAATTTTCATGAAAATTTTGAAATGTATTTGAATGTATAATATTGTGAAATAACCAACATGAAGCAATTTACACATTATCTATCAATGGCACTTACAAGCCATGTGAATAACCAAAAAGTGGTCACATATGCATAAATAGCCCTTACTGCGTTACTAACGCAGTAGAAATATAGTTGTAAATACTAAGAAATCAGTCATTAACCGCACATAACATGTAAAATATTACTTGAATCTTGAACCATTTTACGTTTCCTAAAATCGTAGTACATGAACTTATTTTTCAAGTTTGATTTTATTGAATTATTTTGACTCGTTTTTTTAAGACCTACACTTACAATTACAAAAGATAAAGCGTATGAAATACGATCGATATTGTATATTAAATGTTGCTGAACATATCTTTATATAATATCTTAGGATGAAGTATTATTACACTATGCCCAACTTGATATAAGTGAAAGTCTGAGAGAAATAAGGATACCTCATTTCTTGTGTTTTTAAAAATTAACTTTCATGTTTTAAATGAGTACAAACAACTGCAAACAAAAGATTGTATTTCTCCTCTTGTATTTTTTTAAAATTAAGATCATAATTCATACATTTAAACTAAACAAAGCTTTGTAATACAAGCTATGAATGGATCAATTTTAAATAATTGTATTCCAGATATATACAAAGAACCCGGAGAATGTTTCAACTTGATATGAATTATGGGACTACATGTAAATAAATAAATTTCGGTATAAGATAATATAGTGGAAAATCGAAAGATCACTCAAGAGCTATGAAAAAGATTATTAAGTTGAAAATTATGCTAACCAGTTAAACGTTCACATGTAAAGCAGAATATGTTGACCAGTTACGCGTACAGTGAAAACTGCTGACCAATTAGATATATAGAGAAATATGTATTTTTGTCATGAATTTCTTGTTTCGTTCATTGAACGCCACCTTTCCTTGTTGATCTTGTTTATCATATTTTCTTATTTATATAGTTATTGGGAGAGGAACAGTTACACGAAGGATTTGGTTCTTATGATAGCTTGTCAGGAGTCCTTGTGATAACTGTCAAGGAGTTCGTCGGAAAATTTAGTCGAAAGTCCTGAAATATTTATTTTCAAACCACTCAATAAACAAAACCCTGTATTTCTAGACAAAACTAAAATATCCTCTATGTACTATTGACTAATTAAATATTTTCTGCATCTTTTAAATGTCAACATAACATTGTTTTTATCTGAAATCTGTCGACTTCTTTTAAAGTTTTACACAGTTTATTTTATTTTCCGTGTATGATATAATTATATAACTCTAAACTATTTCCAATTTCTTTTCATTTAAAATATTTCTTTTTATTAATCTATTATTTTATTTAGACGTTTTCAGTATACAAAAAATAAAAATAAACCAAAAACAAACAAAAGGAAGAAGAACGAAATTTATTGACAAAAAAATTAAAACTATTTTCCCATATTCTATCATGTATAACACTACATATCGCACATTACGTCTTGTCGCCCTCTAGATTATAAAATATTACTACGATGGCCCTAACAGTATTCCGTAACCTTGACGAATGCCTGTTTAGTTGCAATTAAAGGGGAAGCGTTACGACTCGAAAATTCCATTACGTCTGTACTGGTAGGTACTCCTTTTTATACAGTGACAGGACGTGTACGCTTCAGTCAAGGTCGTTGTGTGTCAGGAATCCACACCATATGTATTATTTATATAAAGACAGTGTTGCTCGTAATGATTTATCATAATGACCAACAATAAAACATCAAATTTGAGCATAAACATAGTATATAAGATATTAAAGGCATCGAACCCGTTACCAAATCTAACCAAAATAAAACAGCACAGTGCAACCTCGCATTACTATAAAATAGGCGGCTATTTAAGTTTTGAAGCCAGAACGAACTTTGTCCGCACAGCACAATTCAAATCAACTCCAAAGAAAAATACAAAACTTTTAAAGATTTTTTTTCAAAACGAACTTGTTTTTTTAGATTTTAATAGTCAGCAAATAGATATTATGAAAAATTAAGATGTTTTGCAACAGTGCAAGGCAACAACTATATAACAGATCCTTTTTGTCCTATTTACAACAAATCCCTTTAGGTGGAGACAACGTGCAAAAAAAGCCAGAAATTTAAATTGGTCATAAAGTGTAAAGCTGATGTATATGAATGTTTAATGTACTTGTAGTTTTGTTGACGGCTCGCAAAAAACATCGTGTCATTGCATAAATGATGTGGTTATTCCAAATTATATTATACTCGGCTGCTTTGCAGCCGAATAACAAATTCAGACTTTTCTGGAGACTGTTCTGATACAGAGCAGGATCACAATACAAACTAAATAAGAAGTGAACGAATTTGAAACCATATTGAGGACAAATTTCATTTTGTGTATGTATGACTTACTTTTTTTAAAAATCGTCATATGTTTCTAAATAAGTTTATTGAACTGTTTAGATTGTAATAATCACAACAATGTGTGTAGACTGTCTATTTCTATCTCAATATCTCTGAAAATAAGAAACAATCACATTACTGTCGGTGTTTAATAATATCATATGTTGTATTGTATGTAATATATACATAGTATTTGCAAATTTCATTTCATGTGTACGTACTGTTTTCATATGACTTGTTTAGTGTTGTTTATTTTTCCGTCTTATTATATAGCTTCCCATTTTCATCTGCATGCGTTTGTATGTATCATATTTCCATGTGTGATGATTAATCTATAAATGCTGAAGTCAATTGAATATTCTGTCCTGTTCATATTATTTCAGTTTAGTTCATGAGCGATTATAATTGTGATTTCACAAGTGTTCAACATATATCTTTATGATAACAGAATGTTACAGAAAACGAGCTATTGGAAGAAAACCCCGGGAACTGACATAAAACAGTAAACAAAAGTGTTTGCAATACGCAAGTTACACAATCACGACGATTCAATATATTTTTTAACATATTGTAAATGATTGATGCATGGAAAGATAAATATGTATTAGTGTTAAAAATGTGTCCTATGGTATATTAAGTATACTTTGTATAAGTTATTTCTTAATTGTTCTTCTTTACTCAAGTAAGTATTACAAACTGACGCTAAAATGTATGGATTTTGTATTGTAACGATCAGGCCCATCATTTTACGTCCGAAAATAAACCCGTATCCGGAAACTACTCAAGTACTAAAGTAATTAACTGTACTTCATGACATCAACTTTTAATCATCAAAACATACACTGCATGTACAGATAACTTCATCCTTTTTAGTATTTACGATGGTTATATTACTTAAAATAACCTTATTTTCTACGTTGTAGCCGTTTTAATGTTCAATTAGCCACACCTGCCAATTTTAAACATGGCAGCTGGTACTGGCTAAATTTCTGCCCGCGCGAGCTAGGCAGTTGACGTCATCGGAGATGAATGACGATACTGCCAAGCTAGGCACCCTAGCCAAGCTAGCCACCCAGCGTCCCAGACTATAAATAGCAGCCCGAATCTGCCAAAATCGGTCAGTACCTTGGTAGATAGCCACCAGACCACACCTATACTATATTGAATATGGATGTATCTCCAGCCACCAGAAAGGTATAGAATACTTTGTGCCAGTAATAGTTCATATAGAAGCTTTAAATATTAAATCATCTACATTGTAGTTTGGCAGTTTTGGCAATTATTTTACCATTTATGATAGATCCTGACTGAAGACCAAGTTTCCATAGCCATAATTCCCATATTTTATAGTGATACCCATATACCAGGGTAGAAACACCACTGTATTTTGTAGTTACCATTTTAGATACCCCATCAACCTTATAGCATTTCAATGGTAAATCCTACCATAGAATTCGTACCAGACCACAGGCAAGACGTGACACCGTATTTGTCAGCCTTTCATTACATCTTATATTATACATTATTCTAGACGCAACAGAAAGAATATTCCTGACCTAAGACGAGGAGCCCAAGCCAGAGCCATCCATAGAAGATACTATATACCAAAATTTTATTGTTTTGTGAAAATGTATATTTAATAAATAAGTTGTGTTAATTTCTTATTTCAAGGTGTCCGTATCTTTTTAGTCCTTGTTGTCCCTTATTTTTCCCTTTTATCCATTTTACGTGTGTTTGAGAAGAACCCACGTGTCGATATTGAAAGTGGTGTCCCGGGCTAGCCAAGACCCCGGGTACGTTTCAACTTGGTGTTCCAGAAGTGGGATTCCAAAATGATTTTATGGGAGATTTTCACAGATTGATCCCATCATCAACCATTAAAACAGTTGTCTGGCTTTAACCATTACAGGGAAATAACCAAAGGAGACCCAAAGAGAAGAAACATTTTTATTATTTTATGTATCATAGTATTCAATTTCATTTTGCTGATCCAAAGATTTTTTGGGATCTCCAAGGGTGCTGACCATTCAATCAAACACGTTTACTTGTTGGTTGGATGCATGATTACAGCCTTATTTGAATGCCCATTGCTGACCTGCATTCCTTGTCTGGCCAACCTGAAAGCAGAAAGGAAAGACATTTTACATTATACCTAGTTTTATTATTTTTTTATACATAGTACGTAAGAATAATTATAACCCAAACCTGACATTGCTATTCGTTACCAGATGGCACAAAATTCAAAAATTGATGTGGACATTGGGATGTTTATGTAGACCATACAAATACAGATAGAGAAGATCCTTTATCTCAAAGACTCAGACTAATTCAAGGACCCCAGCCTCTTATGGCACAAGACAATATTACCCAATCTGAAGCTAAAATGCTTGAGATTGCCCTACACAAATTTAAAAAATGCTCTCACTTCAATGGAGAAAGCTGTAGAACCAGAGAAACTTAAAACCCTAGAAAGAAGACAAGATATATATGAAAATAGAAATACAAATTCTACTGAACATACCTAGTAGTAAAATTTATCTTATGATGACCAGACCTCTTCATATAGAATGTCAAATACAAACACTATCAAAACGTGAAACCTCCAACTTTGATGGTACTGAAGACTTGAATGAATTTTTTAATATCATCCAAATTTGTAGTGATTTAAATAATTGGAACATTAGATCCAAAGGATTATGCCTAGCTAGTTGTTTTTTAAAGGGTGATGCCCGATCTGAAATTGATACAAGAGACCATTGTTGACTATAAAACTGCTAGTTGACCTACTTAACCAACGTTATGGTCCAGCCAATAGAACAGACATTTTATAAAGCCAAACTTAAAACCAGAGTAAAACAAAAAGGGGAGACAATTTCTCAATTGTCACAAGATATATATAGACTAACCAGAAACACTTATGCCAGTGCTTCTAAAGAAGTAATTGAGGCAATAGCCTTAGATCACTTTATTGATGCTATTACAGACTAAAGGAAATATCACCAAAAAACCTTATTAGAAGCCGAACAAGCGGCTATTAGATTAGAGGCTTTCCGTACAGCAGATAAACAAAGAAATAAATTAGTAGCATCAGTCCCCTGACCCAGAACAGGAAAGAAAAGACCTCAAACTTGATACCATTTGCAAATCATTAGAGTCAATTAATAGAGATTTAACTGACCTTAAAAGAGATCAATCTAACAGATACATGACAAGCAGACCTAGACAGTTAAAAATTCTTATAATAATAAGAGGAAGTTTAAACCAACTAGTTTTTTGTTGTTTTATGATCCTAAATGAAGTGATATTTTAAATAAAATAATGTAATACCTATTCTTACCAAATCCAGCTGATGAATATTTAACAAAAATGAAGACATGGAATTCCAAATACACCGCTCCTTGTTACAAATCAACCCTTTACATTGATGAGTTTCAGGTGGACCCCCTTCCTGCTCCCATTTGAAAAGCTGTTTACTCAACTGCCTGTTCATCTGGTGGACACTTTAACCCGCTCCCTGTTGTTCAAAAATATTGACTTCAGGTGGACACCATCGTTCCTCTGCTTGCACATCAGAGTGGTCCTTTTCCCCGTAATATGACAAACCTGGAGAATAACAAAACTCGAACCTGGAGAACGTTACTCTAAATGAAGAAATCAAATAGAATAAAAGACATTATACCATTACCATCAAAATTAGCCTGAAACATTATGACCTAAAAGTTATTTAATGGACAGCTAATTACCATTTAGAGTGATGACATTGAAATTCTAAATGATTAAACAAAACAGTGCAATGTTTTGTATTCCACTTATAAAGAAGTGATGCCACTTTTGAAATCAAAGAGTGAAGTTTTATTATTGGTATACCTTGGGGGGTACCAAATATTGGCCATATATGTTATAATATTTAATTACTATGATGATATATTGTCTATATGATTTGCCGGCCTATGTGCTTAATTAGCCAAGTGATAATTTATTATGGATATTATTAAATGTACCAGCCATGATTGTACAGTGTCCCACTGTAAGGAGTGTATTTTAGGCTGAGGATGTAATGAAGTATACTTCTGTTTAGATGAGCAGTTGGTTATAACCGCTTCTCCAGGTGACCAACTAACCAATACACCCAAGCTCTCTATTCACTGTAAATATTAAATACATGTATTTATTTATGAATGTAATTAAAGAGCGCTCTATATTTGAATGCGATATTTTAATGTTTGACTGTGCGGAGTGAATGATACCTGTATACATGACCCTTTATATGATTCATTTGTTTATGCCATATAATTGAAGTTGTAATTTTACAACATCCATAAATTATATTGTCAATTCCGACAATACGTACATGTATGTTCCTACATGGAAAAATTTGCAAATATTTAGCAAATTTTAAATTGTAAACTATCGCATGTATTAATAATTAATATATGGCATTAAATATGGATGTGTCTATGACTTAAACTGTTACCTACCAAGTTTGACAAATAATTAAGTCAAACTCCTCTGTCTAAATAGTGTAATAACCAAAATTATCAAATGATAATTACCCGATAATTAATATAATTATTTCACATAATGTTGTGTTACCAATGACATTATTTAGGTAAAATGATCAACCTTCCGGACTGTAAATATACTTACCTTCCTACTATTCAGGGGCTGAATCCATGTGAGCGGGGTGCAATGTAACGATCAGGCCCATCATTTTACGTCCGAAAATAAACCCGTATCCGCAAACTACTCAAGTACTAAAGTAATTAACTGTACTTCATGACATCAACTTTTAATCATCAAAACATACACTGCATGTACAGATAACTTCATCCTTTTTTAGTATTTACGATGGTTATATTACTTAAAATACCTTATTTTCTACGTTGTAGCCGTTTTAATGTTCAATTAGCCACACGCTGCCAATTTAAACATGGCAGCTGGTACTGGCTAAATTTCTGCCCGCGCGAGCTAGGCAGTGACGTCATCGGAGATGATGACGATACTGCCAAGCTAGGCACCCTAGCCAAGCTAGCCACCCAGCGTCCCAGACTATAAATAGCAGCCCGAATCTGCCAAAATCGTCAGTACCTTGGTAGATAGCCACCAGACCACACCTATACTATATTGAATATGGATGTATCTCCAGCCACCAGAAAGGTATAGAATACTTTGTGCCAGTAATAGTTCATATAGAAGCTTTATATTAAATCATCTACATTGTAGTTTGGCAGTTTGGCATTATTTACCATTTATGATAGATCCTGACTGAAGACCAAGTTTCCATAGCCATAATCCCATATTTTATAGTGATACCCATATACCAGGGTAGAACACCACTGTATTTTGTAGTTACCATTTTAGATACCCCATCAACCTTATAGCATTTCATGGTAAATCCTACCATAGAATTCGTACCAGACCACAGGCAAGACGTGACACCGTATTTGTCAAGCCTTTCATTACATCTTATATTATACATTATTCTAGACGCAACAGAAGAATATTCCTGACCTAAGACGAGGAGCCCAAGCCAGAGCCATCCATAGAAGATACTATATACCAATTTTATTGTTTGTGAAATGTATATTTAATAAATAGTTGTGTTAATCTTATTTCAGGTGTCCGTATCTTTTAGTCCTTGTGTCCCTATTTTCCCTTATCCATTTACGTGTGTTTGAGAAGAACCCACGTGTCGATATTGAAGTGTGTCCGGGCTAGCAGACCCCGGGTACGTTTCAGTATGTAGAGATTAACAATGAAAATATGTCTTTGCATTACCCTTTTACTAGTTAGCATAGTGCTACAAAAGAAACGTAAAATAGATAATATGAATACTTTTTATTCGCTCCGACACATTTAAGGTTGCAAAGAGGTTCTAAAATTTAAACGTTGAAAACACAAACGAGATAAAAAATTCTTTATTTTTGTACCTACTTAGTATATACAGACAGTTACATTTTGTAGGAAATCCTGCAACGGTCATTGTGTAAATTCCAGCATTGCTTTGTTGTACATTAGCCAGTGTAACAACAACATTTCCATCAGAACCTCCTGTTATACTGAAACCTGGTAACGCTTCAGGTGTTGAAGTCTTGTCTGTATTGTATGTTATACGAGCCTTGGTACTACCATCATAAAATTTGATCTCAAACTTTCTCGGTGAATTTAGATTTGTCAGGTCAGCAGAAAACTGAAGAACCGCATCAGAGTCTACATGACTGTATGCTTTTGAGATTGGTAATGCACATGGCCATGATTTAACTGAAAATGTCAGATTATTTATATCTTTAAAAGATAAAAACAATTGTAATTAAAAATAACATTGAAAATAAGACCGGTTAAAATCTTATAATTACCTTGAAAGAATAAGCATTTATCAAATATAATTTATTTAAAATACAGATATTTTAGATGTTTACATACATGATTATACGTTCATACTTTTTTGAAATCAAGCAATCGGTGAATGTTTTGCCGTTCGTCAAAAAGAAATCATTTAATAAAGCTGATAATCAACACAGTTATTTAAACTGTCCTGACATTAAAAAAAAAAATGTAAATAACACTTGTCGGGTGAAGGATTGATTTTCAAATAAACGTTTGTAATGTGATCAACAATGCATTTTCAATAATTTTACTTTAATTTAAATGCAATAAGAGCTATTTTCTTTGTTATTTTGGGGTTGTTATATACAGAGAAATATTTTATAGCAACCTCTCCCCAATTAGAGCATTATATAAATATAAATATATAAATGTTCATAACATAATGTTGCATGGGCTGAGACTGTCTCTTAGTACTGTCAAAGAAAAAAAATATAAATTTAATTATTTTCCTTGTTAGTTTGTATAAAAATTATATAGTAATAGTAATTTTAGACATAGATGAAAGAGTATTTAGGAAACGGTCATTTCAAATCTTTTTTTATATGACACAGTGACCCAGCTAACACAAACACTCGTGCTTAATTTGGGCTATGAAGTAGTTTTGCCTATTGTTATCAAGCAAGGAAGACAACACTGCATATTGAATTTTAGAGAATACTTGTATAATATTTATCCCTTTTATTCATTTCATATATCTACAAAAAGAATGTGTAAATGATTCAATTTAAACCCCTGTCATACTAGGACGCGTTCTCATGGCGTCCAAAGAAAATTCAGAACGCCGAGGTGAGCGCAGTAAGATCGCAAACATCGTGACAGCATCGTAGTGGCGTCGCATAGAACGCCAACCGACAGCGCGCATTTTGAACATGCCAAAAACAAACGCCATCACTCGGCGTTCTAAAATGAGCGCAGCTGGTTCGCAGTAAGGGCACCGTAACAACTCAGTAGCATCTCATACAACGCAACAGGAACGCCGAATGAACATCGTTGTTATCCACGGCGCTTGTACGGAGGTTGTGCGGCGTCTATACCGCGCTTATACTGCGTGTACACGGCGCTTTTACGGAATTAATGTTTTTAATCAATAGGTGAATTACGTAAATGAAACAAGACGTATGAAAATTTAATCTTTTATGTTAAATATCTTCATACTTATGTACTAACTAGCATTAAATACTATAACATCAGTTTATTGTAATATTTGAAAGTTATAATATAATAGTTTAAACATGTTTATACATAATAAATCAAAAGGAGTCGTCATGAAATATATATACCTTGATAATTTTATCCACAAATAAGACCACACGCAAGTCCAGTCCCTTTGGTGGTCTTAATAGAGGGTTTTTACTGTATATAATATATAAAACGTAAGTAAATGCTCTTTAAACCATTGATGATGAACGGCAGCAAACTGGACTAATGCTTGCTTGCATGGAGGTGCAGTAGGTACACGTTTTTTCAGACATGAATCGTTGGTATATGACGCACGATTTCAGCACAGTGTGAGCAACGCGAGAGCGCCGTGTGAGCACCGTGAAAGCGCAAAGAACGCAGTAGAAGACCAGTCCGAACGCAGACAATCGCCAATTAAAACGCCGTAAGAACGCACTAAAGCTCCGTAGCAACGCCATGGTCGCCTTGAGGACGCCGTAAAGATGCTGTGAAGGCTCCTTGGCATAAAAATTGTCAGGTTTTTCTTGCGACCTCGCGGCGCTTGTGGCAGCCGTAAAATGTTGCCCCGTACTTCACTTCAGTGTTGTTATATTTTCTGGTCCTTCGGGATCATTGATACCAACACTATAAAGTGTTGAGAATTGAGTACCGCTCTGAGAATTGAGTACCGCTCAAGCCGGTGCTAGGGGGCGTGAGGGATGTTGCACTTATTCATTATCCCTCATGTACAGACTCAATCAAACCAAGTCTGCAATTCTTATGTTATTTTGTTGTGATAAATGCTTCCGAGGGATCACTTTGTTTCCAGAATTTTGTTAGATTTAATTACGCCGTGCAAGCACAGTTTAAGAGCGCAGTCTAGTGTTACAGGGCCTTTACATAGGGAACATTTTTAATTTTTAGTATTATAGAAACATTTAAGATCGTAAACTATATTCAAATATCAGTGTTCTGTTTTCATCACAATTCATATAACAGCAGGTAACGAACATTTTTCCTGCATGTTTATAATGAGTCTACTTATTATTTATAGACCACAATGAAAATAGATATCATAGCAATGAGCATATTTTTTCTCTCAGCTCACCGTCTTTTCAAAAGAAATACTATATCTAACAGACGTACAATGCGCAGGTGAATTGAAAAGTAATAGATAAAGTGCGTCTGTCGCTATCACAAATAATTTATCTAATTACATTTCCAAAATGATACATACACTTTATATATCAATATGTAACACAAAAAAAAATTGATATAAAGCGTATCAGTTGACATTTTACAAACATATACATGCATATAATTACAAAAGATGAACGTTTATTATATAGAACAGTTTAAAGGACTTACCAGAAATGATAATTTCCATTATAATTAAAGCAGATATCAACATTTTTGTACGCTTTGTATTGTATAATTCAAACATTTCGAACGCAAGAATGAAGTGAATATATGATAAGTAGGATCACTTTTTACTGCGTGAATGAGGAAGTACTAGACTTGATACGTGTAATGACTTCCTGATTTACTGATATAATGTAAACACGTTTTTATCAGTAGTGTAAACAAGTTGGAAAAAATTAAAGATCTTATTAACATTTAAAAGGCATGTGCATTTAAAGATGAATGTCTACAGTTATAAATATTTAGTAGTGTATACTCTCAGTATATACTCTGACCACAGAGAGCTCAAAACGAATTTGAATTTAATATAAAATTATGTTTGTCAGTCCCGGCACATGCACTTATCATGTTCATCAAAGAAACTTAATACAAACTATTCAAAAAACATATTTCAACGTCTATAATAATGATAATAATAATAATAATAATAATAATAATAATAATAATGAATAAACAAGATAAAAATGTTCGCCGGAAAAAAATCCGCACATCTGCACTCAACATCACCACACCATGTATTTTGTTCCAATTCTACTATTTTCATATATGCCTTTTTTCTACCAACACAGATATTATTCTCCACGATGACGGTCAATTTTAAACTTCAACATTATTATTCATAACTCAACAGGCGAACTAATCATCAAAATTATCACCGTTTTACTCAATTTACAAAATATTTCGACGAATTAAAAATTGGCTCCCAGCTTTGCCGTATTCAAATGCGACGCGATTTGAAAGTTAGAACCAGTCTGGCTATAGTCGCAGGCATTCGGTAATATGTTGGTTCCCATATTCTAAGCGCGGTGCATTTGATGACTTCAAAGCTGGGTTCCATTTGTTGATTTGTAAGTACACCCCAAGTGTCAATCGGCACATCCTAGGCTATTATCTATAATAACCTGGGAAACAATACGGATTGAAAGTAGTTCTACCACGTGGTTTCAGATGTAAACAGAAATGTAAAACGAATGTATATATTTGACGTCCCAAGGAAATTAAAGTCTGTTTCGTTACAGTTATGATTGAAAAGATGTCCGACAACCATTTTTGATTTAGATATGTCCACTGATGTAAATTTTAAAAAAAATCAGAATATATGTCAACAGGTTGTCATTGTTTACTTTCGGTTTCTACCTAAAAGAATAAATATATAAATAATTCATTGTTTGCTTTTTTATCTATGAATTCACTTATTTAAGGTAGACTTTACTTGATATGTTGGTAAAACTTGCCGACAACACCAATCATTAAATTACTATTTGTAAACATGTTCAGTTTCTTAACGTAGGTTATACCAAAATACCGTATCCGTTCTGTGTATTCATCAATTGTGTTCGTTGTCCTTATCCATAGTCTGACGGAAAGGGCCGAAAAGTTGTGATTGCCCAAGTGTATGTGACTCCTACTTAAGAACTTACAAGTTGAATCTTTCATCATTCCTAATAAAATATGATAAGCAAGATCAACAAGGAAAGGCGGCGTTCAATGAACGCAACCCCCATATATGACCCAGCAACAAGAACCAATGGCAAGGAGCCCAGGCGGACCCAAAACAAAAGCAGGACAGGGCAAAGACAGAGCACGGACAGGTTAATCACCAAACGACAAATAATTTGTAACTGATTAGGAATTCAAGGAAAACAACAACAGGCCCACAAAGGGGAAGGGGACAGGAGACCGGGGGAAGGGGGGGGGGTTAATAAAAGAAATAAAAAAAACTAGAGGCAATGGGGAAGACACTTACCGCAGACGAGAAAACAACAAGGGACACAAGCAAAAGTGTCACCAAAACAGTATGAAACAACACAGACACACATCTGAGGAACACAGTGAGGCGCCGCCTTGGAACGGTCAGCAGCATACTAATGACTGCTGGGGAGTTTAAACCGGTTAATGGTGCACCAAACCTCGCTCTTAGCCCCACCAAGTTCCTATAAACGAGACAGTGTAAATAAAATGAATCCCCGCCAAGTGAAATTCTAACAGTTGTCATGGTTACAAAAGGTTAAATAAGTAAAACACTAAAATGATCATGTAGAAACATATAAAAGTAAACACAATGACCATAACGAAAGTACTCAATGTCCTAAAGGAAGACAGAGCAACAAGAAAATCACCTACAAGGGCCCGACGAAGCAAGACAGAAGACGAACATTAAGACAATTCAGTCCCAAAGGGCTTTATGAACTATCCATCATAGAGTCTCCCACTTGGTCCGTCAGATGCAATCAAAAGAGGAAAGCGTAGTGTCCAACTGTAAAAGGGTTGAACACTAAACATGCAGTATGTCTTAAAATAGTAGGGTCATAACCTCTTTTAATAAAACGTTTAATGATTTTAGTAAAAACAGCAGAAAAATTACCATGATCCAAAATCTTACGAAGTTTGTAAATCACATCGCCATAAAAACCAGGCTGGCTAATCCCTTGTCGCAGAAGAGTTTTTAAATCACTATTGAATTTAGAAATTAAATCAAAGTTACGATTGTAAAATTTAGTAAAATATTTCCGTAATTTATGATAGCGGTAGCCCTGTTTTAGAAGCTTGCTGGTTATAAAAATATTCCGGTCGTTGAAATCCTTTACGTTGCTACAAGCTCTAGCGAATCTAATTAACTGAGAAACATAAACCCCGTAAGATGTTGCATGGGGTACGTCTCCATCTAAATGTGGATAATTAACTATACAAAAGTCAAAGTCATCTCTTTTATCATAGATTTTCGTGTGAATAGAATTGTTGTTTATAGCAACACGAAGATCCAAAAATGATGTACTAAAATTTCAAGAGTTCGTTTTTATTAAGTTGTAGTTCATGCGGATAAATGTCAGACACCATTTGATCTAAATAAGGATTATCTAAATTAAAAATATCATCAAGGTATCTGGAAGTATAACTATAACATCTTGTTGTTTATCTTCAGAGAGACTCAACATAAAATCTCTTTCATAGCAGTACAAAAACAAATCGTTGACCAGGGGTGCAAAATTAGTACCCATAGGGATTCCCATGATCTGTTTAAATAGGATATTACCAAACCTGACACAAATGTTGTCTAAAAGAAAAGAGAGTGCTCTACAAACTTCGTCACAGGTCCACATAGTATAATGTTTAACAATACCGTTAGTAATAAAAAAGCTTTGTTAGAGTTACATGCTATAAAGGAAACTTTTTCCCGTGTAAAAGTTTTTTGAATTAGGGAAATTAGTTTATCATTGATTAATTTATGTGGTAAAGTTGTATAAAGTGTAGAAAAATCGTATGTACTGACAGTTGAAGCTTGAAAGTTCTTAATTTTGAATTTATCCAAGATTTCACCAGAATTTTTAATTGACCAAAAGAGATGTTTGCCTGTGTTTTCATATACTTTATCACAATATCTAATTACATGTGTTTTAATGGCAGTCAAACAAGACGTCAATGAAATAGAAAGTTTACTTATAGTGCAAGATGTAGAATTAGCAATGAATCTGGCTTTGTAAGGTTTTTTTATTGCACTTTTAATCAATATAACATGTTGTGGATAATTGTATATGTACACGTAACAGTGCAATGTGCAACTCCCTAACCAGATAATTTATGTACCCAGTACTAGGTTAAGCCTGTACACGAAAGAGAACTACTGTAATGCTATGTTTTTGCCATAAACACAAAATGTTGAAAACAGTGGCTGGATTTCATCAAATAATCAATAACTGGCAATATTATCTTTTTTTTTCTTTTCTTTTTTATTGAAGCATATTTATTCGTAATATTCTGAATGCACTGTCTTGAATACAAATTACGAGGGACGGTCAGAAAATATCCGGACTTTTCATGCTCCTCTCTTTCTACGTGCAGCTATATACACATAATATATATTGGTGAAAACTACATTCATTCTACAATAACGTGGTCAGTTTCTTTTCAATGATAGTTGTGTATACACAGTATTTTGCCCTATGATATATGACAGGTGTTTCGTCTATCATGGACTCTTTGTTAGAGGAACAACGCTCTGTAATAAAGTTTCTGGTTGCAGAAGGAGAAAAGGCCTGCCACATCTTTCAGAGGCTTAAAAAAGATTTTCTGATAAATGTGTATCACGTTCAACCTTCTACAACTGGGTTTCTCAGTTTCGTGAAGGCAGAATAAGTCTTTGTGACAGGCCTAGGACTGGGCGGCCAGCTGAGAAAAATGTCTTGCTTCTTCACGATAACGCCCCATCCCATACCGCCGCAGCTACAGTGGAAGTTAAGAACTCTTGCAAATGACAATTGTTGTCTCACCCTCCTTATAGCCCAAATCTAGCCCCCTGTGACTTTTATTTGTTTCCAGAACTGAAAAGAATGCTTGCTGGAAAGAAATATAAGACCAGGCGGCTTTGATATCTGTTGTTAAACAGTAACTAAAACATAGGTCTACGTCATGGTTCACAGCGGGAATATAAAAGCTCCCACGAAGATGGCAAAAGTGCGTAGACGTAGGTGGAGAATATTTTGAAAAAGAGTAGAAAGATTTTTTTTAAAATGTTGAATGGTTTTCGAGAACGAGTCAAAAGTCCGGATATTTCCTGACTTCCCCTCGTATTGTGTAATATTTTTGAGAAGCTAAGGATAACATTTATCACAACACGCATTCTTTCCAAAGAATGACGTTTTATGAACTTTATAACAGTAATTTGTTATAAAAACTGTTGATTAAAACAAAATGAAACATGTGAAAGATCGGAATCATAAAAACACGAAGGGACGAAGACGAAAAGGCGAGAACACGAACACACGAACGTGAGGTATAATATAAGAAATAGGACACAGTAATTCGGACCTCATAGCATTTGAAGTGACCTCCCAGTCAGATTAAAACATTGAACGGACCTCAGCCTTCTACAGTGTTCCGTTAGGGTCTATGAATGAGAGTATGAATTCTAGACGTGAAAGTCGAAACCACGACCGGGACGAAAACACTGAAAGGCGACAAATTCAAGTCTATAATTTTGCGTTTTCGTCATCATATCTTCACATGTTTTCTCGGTTTTGTTATTTCCTGTTTTTATTTTTTTTGTGTATTTCCGCCTTCCACCGCGCATGTGCAGAACAGAAGATTTGTTTAACACATGTACGAATTTATAAAAAGGGAATCTCAGACAAGTAATGCTTTTAATAAATTTTATAAAATACATGTTTCATTTTAATATTAAATTGTTATAGGTATAAAACGACGTTTATCAAACTGATTTTGTTTATTGTAAAATTGCGAGTATACTAGTGTAAGAGATTGCATATTCAACGACCAAATTGATGTGTGAAATTTAATTGTCTATTCGAACATTTTATTTTTATAATCATATTGGTTTTCATTAACATAATATCAAGTGATGTTTAAAAAAAAGCTTTTTAATTTTATCTCATCTCAAATTATTCACTAAGGTATTCCAAAGAAAAAAATACATGCGTTTAAAATTTATGTGAAATATAGACATGTGTAGAATTTAAAGTGTTGTAGTAACAAATCTAGAACATATTTCTTTTCTCTTTATATAATTTGTTATATATATGCGTGGAATTGTGTCTTGAATTAAATCTGAAAAAGGCGCATTAACAAGAACGTGCAGTAATTATTAAATGCAGACGATTCTGTTAGATGCCTTCATCAGTTCAAAATATAATAAAATAGATAAATACAGAATCCCTAAAGAAAGCCCAACACGGCAAAATTGAAAATGTTGCAGGCTCGGTTTGATTGAGCCTGTTCATGGACACTAATGGAAGCGACGTCATAACGGAAAGTGTGAAAATAATTAGAAACACAAATTTATGATATAAATATTAGGTACATGAATAAAAATAGTGACACAGAGTAAGATGTCTTTTAGACAGTGTGACTTAATAAAGATAATAGACAAACATCTCAATATAAATGGAACACATTTAATTTCTATGCGGGTTTGACTTTACAAGGTTCGATTGCAGTCGACAAATTGCCTAACACATTATTAGTCTTTAACGGTAAATATATACATTATGACGTAATCAATTATTAACATGATATTGTAAAGCGAAATATAATCCACACCATTTTAACGCACTAAGTAGAACCAAGAATCTTCCATTATGTATTTACTATGTTTACTAAAACCTCTTAACACATAACGGCCTTTAAAATGAAGTGGTTTATTTAACAGTTGTAAGAACATCGTAATCTGACATTGCGGACAAAGAAATAACAAACTTTAAGCCATCTTTGTATAAAATTATGTTTTTTTCCAGCTTTTGGCATCCTTCGTGAAGATTATGATCTTTTAAACATATAATACGGGAATGAATGGATGGAGTAAGGGAACGAATCAATGTAAAAAAAGAAAATATATTATCGTCTATATAATCAGCAATCAAATTGATAGGCTAGGGTTTCGTATAAGAGGGGATCGAATGGGTTAACAAGAATGAAAATAGGGAATCGTTAAAGTAAAAACCGAAAATACACTATTAATATGAAATAGATGATCAAAATCGATAATATACTATCAAACATATAAAAAGGGATCAAAGTGATGAACTAGGGGATCGTAAAGACGTACATCAGATAATATATACCATCAAAATATAATAGGGGATCAAATGGATAGACTAGGGGATCATATAAATGTACAACAGAGAACATCATGTCAAACATATAAGAGGAGGAACAATTGATGGACTAGGGAATCATAAAGATGTACAAAAGAGAATACACTATCAAACATATCAGAGGGGGTCAAATGGATTGACTAGGGGATTATATAAATGTACAACATAGACATCATGTCAAACCTATAGGAGGGGATCAAAGGATCGTAAAAATGTACAACAGAGAATACTATCACATATATATGAGGTGATCAAATAGATGGACTAGGGGATCATACAGTTGTACAACAGAGAATTTATTATCATACATATCAGAAGGGATCAAAAGGATGTACTAGGGGATCATACACATTAACAACAGATTATATTATCAAACATATCAGAAGGGATCAAATGCATGTACTAGGGGATCATACAGATGTACAACAGAGAGCTTATTGTCAAACATATCATGTCAAACATATAGGAAGGGATCAAAGGATTGTAAAGATGTACAACAGAGAATACTATCACAGATATATGAGGGGGTCAAATGGGTGTACTATGGGATAATACAGATGTACAACAGGAAACATCTTATCAAACATACAAACGGGGATCAAATCGATGTACAAGGGGATCGTATAGATGTACAACAGATACATATCAGAGGGGAACAAATAGATGGACTAGGGGATAATATAGATGTACAGCAGAGAAACACACTTGGAAATAAGTAAAGCACATCCGGCATTTTGCCTCAATTTTGACATGAGCACAATTAAAATTTTAAATTTACGAACCACCTGTACCAAAAATGGCAAAATTAATCTCAAAATCGCATTAGACGGCATACTGGTAGTACGAGAAGGGTTGAGACCGTCATCAGGGCACGTGGCAGTTACACACGTTATTAAAAATTTGGCTTTATAATATCATTGTACGTTATGTAATCGTTAACATTTACCAAAAATATCCCTGTTAATGTTTTGTAAACGCGCCAACACCATACTTATAAGCATTTACAGGTTTTGGTAAAAAACAACACATTTGCTTCTCCTTCAATATTTTGGTTAATAACTCATAAATTTACTGGTTTATGATTACTAAATTGGTATCACTTCTTATCAAATTACTATCTCTTAGCTCAATTAAGTCGTCATCTCATCACAGTGCTTCATAACTAATTTTAAATAACCCAGGGTGTGCTTAACATATTTTTCCGGTTGTATATTATCTAAATAATATAAGGGATAAATAAAAGGACTAGGGGAATCATATAGATGTTAACAACCAGAAAAAACATTTTACTATCAATCATTCAGGAGGGATTCAAAAATGGGTGTAGGTAGAAGGGGAACATACCCAAATGTACAACAGAGAATTACAGTTATCGAACATGGGACCAGAGGGGGATCTTTAATAGAAATGGGACTAGGGTTCATATAGAATGTACAACAGAAACATTCTATCAAACATACAGGAGGGGGAAACAAATGGATGTACTAAAGGGGATTTTTATTTGGGTCTA
>NW_026861248.1:0-18173 GCF_026571515.1 Ruditapes philippinarum | reverse complement strand
AAGGGTGTAACATATTTTCTAATGAAAATGTACAAAAATTTTTTAATTTACAAACATGTTGATTTAATTTCTTTAGTTAATTCTAATATGACTGTAAACATTGGGAATGACACTTTGTAGGTAAAGGTCCGGCATGCCAAATATCTTAGCTTTTTTTTTTTTTTATTTCATTCTAAAAGTCTGTATTAGCTTGTTTAACTGACATGCCCATCAGTAGAGAACCATTTAAAACTGTATATAATTTATGTAGAGGGTCATCTTAGAATCATTCTTGTGAAGTTTATTCAAAATCCATCTTGCAGGACAAACTTAAGGACGTTTTCGAGGGGTTTTCATATAGACATATAGGCAAAATTAAAACTGTTCAATAGAATTTCTTTAAACTTGGCATGTTGTTAGAATATGATAATAGAAACATTTAAACGAAAAAAAAATTGGGGTCACCGTTCTCATTTTCGAGTTATCTGCCCCTGAATCAGAATTTTCTACTTATTTGAGGTCATTTCAAGGGCAGATAACTTACACATACTTAAATGAATTTTTGTTTTTAACACTGAATTATGTTTTTGTGCCCCCACTTTAGTGGCGGGCATTTAGATTTACCCTTGTCCGTCTGTCCATCCGTCCGTCCTTCCATTCACTTTTGTGTCGCACGTAACTCAAAAAGTATTTGACCTAGAGTCATAAAACTTTATAGGAATATTGATTAGCATGTGTAGTTGTGCACCTGGGTATTTTCGTCTGGATATTTTTAGTATTTTTAGAGTTATTGCCCTTGACTTAGTAAAATTTTGCAATTTTCAACTTGTGTCGCATGTAACTCAAAAAGGATTTGACCTTAAGAGTCATGAAACTTTACAGGAATGTTGATCAGCATGTGTAGTTGTGCACCTGGGTATTTTCGTCTGGATATTTTTAGTATTTTTAGAGTAATTGCCCTTGACTCAGTAAAATTTTGCAATTTTCAACTTGTGTCGCATGTAACTCAAAAAGGATTTGACCTTAGTATTAAAGGGTCATGAAACTTTACAGGAATGTTGATCAGCATGTGTAGTTGTGCACCTGGGTATTTTCGTATGGATATCTTAAGTATTTTTAGAGTTATTGCCCTTGACTTAGAAAAGTTTTGCAATTTTCAACTTATGTCGCATGTAACTCAAAAAGGATTTGACATAGAGTCATTAAACCTTATGGGAAGGTTGCTCAGCATATTTAGTTTTGCACCTGGGGTTTTGCTTGTGGATTTATCAGTATTTGTAAAGTTCTTGCCCTTTAATTAGTAAAAGATTTTTAGTTTTCAAAAAATATTTGCTCTAGATTCATAAGATTGACAGAACAGTGGCGCGGTGGGGGCACCCGTGTCCTATGGACACATTTCTAGTTCTTTTTATTGTTGAGTACAATACATAATTTCAGGCAATGCCTTAAATCGTTTCTCTTATTATTTTTTTTCAGTGAAAATAAAGGTACTTTAAATTCTTATAAAATAGGCCATTTTTTACGAAAAAAATGCACAGGTTAAAAAAAGAAGTGGAAAAAAACCATCCACTCTAAATTTGTTCTTGAAATTTTGCATATCAACTAAAACGAAGGTAATCTTCATGAAAATAAGAAAAAAATTGTATTGTTTCCCTTCATTGTAAATTATCTGCCCTTGAATTTAACAAAAAAGTCTAATTCAAGGGCAGACAACTCGAAAATGAGGACGGTGACCCCAATTTTTTTTCCGTTTAAAATGTTTCTGTTATCATATTCTAACAACATGCCAAATTTAAAGAAATTGTATTGTACAGTTTTAATTTGCCTATATGTCTATATGAAAACTCCCAAAAATGTCCTTAAAGTGATGGCCTGGTTGATTCACACTACATTTGTCTGGTTGCAAAATTGAGAGATCTAAAGACTTTTGGAGCTTTTAACTTCTTAAATTTTGTCATTTGATATAAATCTAAATAAGAACAAGACCATAGGAGTACTAGGACCAAGTTTTGGCTTTGATTGGCATTTGTCACTTATTCTAATTCATTGCTGGCATTCCAAATGCTAATGACTAAATCAGGATCACCAAGGTATCTGGTAAGTTAAGCTAGCTAAAAAAGTTAACTCTACAAGGAAAATGGCAAAACTGCTTATACTCCACATAAGCATATACAAATATTCTGACATCTGACATCATACACATGTTAAAAAAGTCTAACTTAAGTATAAAACTCAAAATTTAATATAATTTAAAGCCAATGAGTCTGTTTTCCCCAAAGAAAGCCTTGCCAACGAATAGGCAGCTTACGCCATGAAAAAAACAGGGGGGGGGGGGGGGGGGGGTTGCAGACATGCATGTTACCCACAAATTTGTTCAACAAATGTCAAATTGTTTCCAAATCAAAGAAAATTTACACACCAATATATCGATATATACTCCTTATTTCTTGTATATAATTCACTTTCTTACCTTGTAAAATATATGTTCTATTCATACAAATATGTTGTGTCCTGTTTATAAATGTCCTTTGTAGGACAGTCTAGGACTTTTCCCTAACCATTTTTTGTCATCACTGCTATGAAATGTGTCCATTATATCACAACAGCTTGGTGTTGAGACATGGCCACCTGCTTTTGTATATGTTTTGGTCAAATTTTCATGATTCATTAAGACATTAATATAATAAACCAAAATTATCGATTTTTACAAATGCCTATCGATTGGTTGACAGAAAAATATCAACAATACATCAATATCGTCTCTATCAATGACAGCTCTAACACAATGTGCTAACCTAAACAATTATATTTATATTAATTAAAACAGACCATAAAATTTTTTAAGCAGTATGTGCAAATTTATGACTATGTTCAAGCACATTTTTATCTAAGGTTTCCTAAAACAAAGAAGAGTTACATATTTAGTAAGACTATTGTCATTCTGTCTTGACATGAATCACGTGCAATTAAGATTATCCATACTGTAATTAGGATAAACATCTAGCTAATAAAAAATCAATTAAAAGAAAAACCTCCAATTGATAACTTAATCAATTGTAACATTGCAGAAAAAAATTAATTTCATGAAAATTAATAAGCAGTGCATCAAACAGAAATTATAGGTCTGTTTATCTGTTTATATTAAGCAATCAATGAAAATAATTGATTTTATCTGTTATTTATCTGTTTATCATAACTCAATTCCTATAAGATAAGAGTTTATCAGTGTTCATTATCAATGTGGACACAATCTGTCTACAATTACATTCAAAATTCTTACCTAAAAAGAATGAATTCGTTAGACACGAGCAGAATCTCCTTGTGTATCATGTCTCCATTCACAGATAACTCAGTTTCCCACCATCTGTCAAAATCATGAATTGGGAAATCAGCTGATTTTGAAACACACTGATTGGTTGATATCGAAAATAAACAAAAGATAATAAAAAATTGGATATCCTTTTCCTTAAAAAATTAAAAAAGATGATGCTAATATGTTTGTTTGGAATCAAATAAAGGGAAAAGATAAATAAAATTTATATTTAAAAAAATCTCATTTAATTCTTCACCTCGTTCCTTCAATATGTCAGCTTCCATTAGAAATATTGTTACGAAACAAACAGCATCATTATAAAGTTTTCTTTCGATATTCCTAAGGATTTGGAAGGTAATTTTTATCTTTTGTCTACCAAATTTGAAAATTTACTTAATAGGTTTGAAAATCAATCGTATATCTATGTAGATTTCCTGCGGGTTGTAAAATTCTTTTCAGGTCAGTTTAATTGATATCATTCGCACCACTAACGATTCGCCCCTTTTAAAATTTGTACTGCTTCATTGGCAATTTAAACGATAGGTATCGATTTGCTGAACTTATATGTAATTCTGTTCACACATCTTCAATAATTTTTGGTAGGATCAATTGCATTATGATATCATTAAATAAAATTCATATTGCAAGAAGGCAATTTAAGTGAAATAATATTGATCACAGATATATAAACAACAGATAGGAAGCTCCGAAATATACGATAGTCAGATTCAGACCCACAATCCTTTGTGCGCTATGATGATAATCGTGTTTTCCCGCTAGTCTTTAATTTTCGCGCTATCGTTAAACTTTGGCGATATCTGTGAATTTTTGTTTACATTGCCGACAAAGATTTTCATCGGAGAAATATTTGTGTGAAAAAGTGTGTGTTGGACATTTTAGAATAAATAAATATTGCTTCTTATATATGTTTAAAATGCTTCGTCTTTTTTGTCGATGTAACTCCGGGAATTCATTATGGCGGTATTTTGGCTACTTTTACCTGGAGGTAGTCCAACTAATTAGACTTGTCAAAGAGACACCGAGATAATTTTGGACGGGCGCTGTCTTTTTCCAAGTCCAACCACGAACTGCATTTTTATGCACGGACGCTTCCCAATTAGAAGTTGTTGGGAGCGAAAACTAGAAAAGTTTCAAAGAAACGGTATACATTACCTGAACGAGAATCGTTTTTTATGCAAGGTTCCAAATTATCATACTTCAAAGTCGAACAGAAGTCTAAATATTCCACTTTAATTTTTTAATCGTTGAATGTTATTGAAAGCGGCCATATTGGAAAGCGGTGTCATGGTAAATCCATGGTGTAACACAGGTATCGGCGGCGATCGATTGTATTTGCCAAGCTTTATTATACAATTTGTTTATGTTATTTATATGAATTATTGCAGGAATAACTCTTTTATTCACACACAAATATTTCAGCATTAAAAAGAGAATGTGAAAAGAAAATTCTGATAACCTTACTTACAAATTAAATAGTTTATGATGTCAGATCATACTGCATTTAAGTCCGTTTAAATTGTCAAATTAGATATTATTAAGTTGGATTTTTTAACATCTGTGATCATTAGGTGAAATTTCTGAACTACCTTTTTATTTTATAACCCTGCCATGATTTCCCACATACGAAAATACAATGTAATTGTAGGTACATCTTAATGAATTATAATTATAATTATACTATACATGATGAAGCAAAGAAGAATTTCAATTTATATTACACTCCATATCAATTTCTAGTTTATTATCTTTAAAAGAAATTGAGGACGGTTGTGAAGGGGAAGAAGTTCAAAACAACCAAAAATAACTTTAAAATTCCGAAAAAAAAATCTTAAAATTTCAAACTATAAAATGGAATTTCAGACAGTCCTCAGTAAAATACAATTGTCGCACAGATTTGACGGGGTTTATGATAAAAACGCAGCAAGAGGAAATTTAGTGACCGTTATTTAGACGTTGAATAGCATAACAATGTAAGACAGATGGGAGAAATGTTAGAACGACTGTCGCAAAAGGACACCAAAACCTCTGATACCCATTAAAAATTCCATGTTGTCTAGTTCCCGTTGAACGGCACCTCGAATGTGTCACATTGAAAGTTCCATGATTACCGCCGTATTATGTACACATTTGTGGATGTTGATTAAAAATTTCAACATTATTATGTTTAAGTGGTCAATTCTGTTTAAACCGGCGAAAGGGAGCACTTGCACCTACCAGAGCCGTCTTTGGCACTCCTGTGTATTTATGTTTCGATTTTGCAGTTTCAGGCGTTTTTGGTGGGTTTTTTTTTTTGCGAGGGTGAATACATGAATGTGGATAAGTTTTTTCTGTTTCTTTACATTTCTTTGCTTGCTTGCCGAACCTTGTATTGATAATCATTATCTGTTTGTTACGGTTCGGTATACATGTATACAATATGATAAACAAGATGAACAAGGAAAGGCGGCGTTCAATGAACGCAACTCCCACACGACCCAGGAACATGAACCATTGGCAAGGAGCCCAGGATGATTCTAAATTAAAACGGGACAGGGCGCAAGGGAGAGCACGGTCAGGCTTATCACTAAAATGTAACTGAGAAGGAAATCAAAGAAAATAAATAAATGAATGATTAATAGGAGACCACTAAGTTAACGAGCACAGGGGAAGGGGATAGGAAATTCGGGGAGGGGGCGAAATAAAGAAATAAAACTAGGGGCAAAGGGAAGATACTTACCAAAGACGAGAAAACAACAAGGGACACAAACAAAAGTGTCACCAAAACAGTATGAAACAGGACCACTAAGTTAACAGGCACAGGGGAAGGGGATAGGAAATTCGGGGGAGGGGGGCGAAATAAAGAAATAAAACTAGGGGCAAAGGGAAGATACTTACCATAGACGAGAAAACAACAAGGGACACAAACAAAAGTACCACCAAAACAGTATGAAACAACAAGACATACACCTTATACATTTATAAGTCTTAATCTGTTCATTTGAAAAATCTGATCTTCTCAATGACTTTTTTTTAATATCCTATATAAAAAGATTTATTTCAATTAAAATATGTGACCCTTCCTTTATAGTTACACAGCATATGGCTGGATCACAATAAAGTTCCTTTTTAGTAAATTAATAAAGTATGTCAAGAAGACATTTAACTTTATCAATAGGTTTAATATGGTATTATACATCGGCAATCGGTGAAAAAGAGCTCTTGAAATATTATTTGTACAAATACTGAATAATTTGAAGTGTATTTCAAATAGTTTCCTTCAATATTTCTTTTACGTTCTTAATTGTCATATAAATATGCATGTATAAATAAAGTCAGTATTTTATCCGAGAGTGACATTTGGCAGTCATTAGCAGTAAACAAGAAGGCAAACCACCAATTGATAAATGTTGAGTACATGTATTAAAATATTTAAAAAATATTAAACAACAGGACCATTGCATTTTAGGTTAAATACAATGATACTTTTCAATAGTATTTAATAATGCACACATTTATTAAAAAATGATGAATAGATTTATTTCCCCTGATATTTTGTTTAATTTAATCTTCATGCGTAACCCACACTTACCTGCTAGACACACTGGTAGCTACTACCAGCTTTCACGGAATCGATTTTTTACGATGACGTCATAACATGTCCGCCGAAGATAGAGTAGACAGTACAAATGAAATAAATCGCATGTATGCGTTAAGACAGGTACAATCTAATATTTTTTCTAGGAGAAGTTAGTACTAAAATTTATATTCTATTGATCTTTAGAGGTAATTGAAGTTACTTTTAGGTTTAAGCAGTAAAAATCAGTCCAAACTATCGATAGTGTTACCTGTAGATTTTCCGTGCGTAAAAATGACAGTTAAAATTAGGCGTAACGGTTTGACAGTAAGAAAAAAAGTCCGTAAAATGGGTCAAACCGATCACGCCGAATTAATTAGGCTAACCTGGAGGATGCATCAAATCTCACAAAATTCCGTGACATATGATAACTTGTGCGAACACAATTCCGCTGATACTGAATTTAACTGTGTGACGTCACAATTTCTTCTCCATCTATATTTAGCTCCATGATAATATGAAATAAGGCAAAGCCTATTAACAGGGAAGTCTGTAAAAGAAATCCTTTCATTTTTCGTTTTAAAGACCCTTGTGTCATTCGATATTTCATGCGTGGCTTCCGTTTTCACTCGAAACACTCAACGATTATTATTAATCTGAAAATTTGTAATGTTATTGGAATACCCTGCCTATTACCATTGAGTGACTTTGAAAATGGCGGCGCCCAACTAAAACTAACACTGAAAAATTTATTGATGGGTATAGAATTTTATATAATTATGTATAAATTGTTATTTATTTGATTTTATTTAAATGTAGCGGTATTAGTTTGCGAGGTGACTACAGCCCTGAATGATTCGAGCACTGTGCCTAATTTAGCAACAGTAATAACAAAAACAGATCAGATTGATGACATTTAATTTTGTGCAATAAGCTTAAATTTAATTCATAATACATAAATATTCCTGATGTATAATTCATCTTAATATGATTTTATCAAATATAATGTCTGAAGTGTTTACTATCACAACTTAACCATTGGCAGTGTAGCCTATCAAGGTGTT
Source organism: Ruditapes philippinarum (assembly GCF_026571515.1). Classification (NCBI taxonomy): domain Eukaryota; kingdom Metazoa; phylum Mollusca; class Bivalvia; order Venerida; family Veneridae; genus Ruditapes; species Ruditapes philippinarum. Next base: position 10,243 of record NW_026861248.1, on the reverse strand, counting down.
ACTATTAACTTTCCTCATGCTTCTTACTGTTACCTTACCACAAATTTGGGACCAGTAACAATACTTATGTCCAATCCAATAAGATAACCACCAATGACAGCAAAGCAATCAGGAGTTTATATTTAACTCACAATATAATGTTTTACATGGTTTTAAAATTTCTCAAAGTATACAAAATTTTTAACAAATCATCAGAATTTCATAATAATGTACTGTTTCAACAATAACAAAAAACAATTTAATATCAAAACTATGTTTAATTTGAAAATAAAATGTTAATTATTATTTCCCTTTATCTTAATGTACAATATCAATGTAAACTTTCAACAATTATATTTGAATCATTATTTCCCTTTATATAATTATATATTTTTGCATGTAAAGAAATTCCAAACTACAAAACTATTACATAGATATACATGTGTAGTCTATAGCAGGGCAAGCCAAAGTCTGGGCCTGCTTCATTGTCCTTGCCTTTGACTTCCTCAGATAAATTAACTTGAAAATTAAGAGCATGGAAAACAGTGTACAGTCCTTGTACGCATGTTTATTGCTGCTGGATGCGTATATTTCAAAGCTTGGATTCTGTATACACTTAATTTTGCCTGAGGATGCCCAACGCATAAACATAATACATACTCCGATCTCCAGCAATTAAAACTAATAGTCTTTAAAGATTTAGGTGTATATATTGCCTCCCTGGTCACCAAAATTTTTCAAAAGTCATCAGATACAGGCACTATTCCCTCTGATGGGACCAAGGCAAACAGCAACGACCCTCCCACCTTCTAAGAAATGCAATAAGTCGGCAAATTACAGACCCATTCCCTTGACATGTGTTCTCTGCAAAACTATGCATCAAACATTACTCTGTACTTTGAGGTCAACAATATTTTATTTGACCTCCAACATGGATTCAGGTCAAAAAGGTTTTGTGAATTTTTAGAATGTGTTGAGGATAGGAAAATAAATACTTATCGTTTGCAACATGAATTTTCATTGGACAGTCTTGATATTTATATTATTTTTGATATTTGGCTGCTAGAGAGAAAGCAACTGTTCTGTATTTGAAATAAACTTTGAAAGGTTTAAATACATTGTATATGACTGCATATAGATAGTTAAATGTTATTGTATAACAAGCTAATTAGTGAAGGCAGGAGGATTTTTTTAAGATTTTTGTGTCGCCTCTACGGGGTAGTGGCGACATATAGGGATCACTTCTCCGTCGTCTGTCTGTCCGTCTGTCTGTCCATCCGTCCGTCACAAAACTTGTCCAGACTACTCCTCATAAACTACTGGTGCAATTTCATCCAAACTTTACAGGAATGATCAGTACCAAGTCTAGTTGTGCATATTGTCAGCATTTTCCGGTTCAATGATTTTTGTCAGAGTTATGGCCCTTTAACAATTTTTAATTTTAAAGTTTGTCCGGACTACTTCTCTTATACCACTAATGCAATTTCAATGAAACTTTACAGGATTGATCTGTAGCTCAAGTCCTTGGGCATATTGCAAGGGTTTTCCGGTTGAATGATTTTTGGCCGAGTTATGGCCCTTTGATAAAAAGGTTTCTTTTTCTGTGTGTTGCCAGATACACAAAAGCTTGTCCGGACTACTCCTCATAAACTACAGGTGCAATTTCATCCAAACTTTACAGGAATGATCAGTACCAAGTCTAGTTGTGCATATTGTCAGCATTTTCCGGTTCAATGATTTTTGTTTGAGTTATGGCCCTTTAATAATTTTTATTTTTAAAGTTTGTCCGGACTACTTCTCTTATACCACTAATGCAATTTCAATGAAACTTTACAGGATTGATCTGTAGCTCAAGTCCTTGGGCATATTGCACGGGTTTTCCGGTTGAATGATTTTTGGCTGAGTTATGGCCCTTTGATAAAAAGGTGTTTTTTTTCTGTGTGTTGCTAGATACGCAAAAGCTTGTCGGGACTACTCCTCATAAACTACTGGTGCAATTTTATCCAAAATTTACAGGAATGATCAGTACCAAGTCTAGTTGTGCACTGTCCGTCTGACTGTCCGTCTGTCACAAAATTTGTCCCAACATGAAATTGGCCATCATGAGGCGACACATGTGATTACTGATCGCTCTTGTTACATTTATTTGTAATGAAATCACTTTTAAGTACTTTAGGAGGGCACAACAAAAATGCCTGTAGATTACTTAAATATGGCAATAAATGTCTCTGCCACCTCCCTCTCTCACACATGACATCCTCTCATAGTGGGTAAAACCAAGAGAGACATTTTTGATTTCATACATTGTCATTTTGTCTGCCTAGATGTCATAAATCTTGTACATTAAAAGTTTTCATTCATTGGTGAATTTAGAAATTATATGTTCACTTTAAACAAATTAACAGAAGATGGCAATGACAGCACCAATAGTGGCAAGGACATATGTTAGATATCATAAGTACCGTACACTTACAAGATGTATGAGTCAGAGAGCCAAGGAGGTGCAGACAAAGGCTTTACTAGATAAAATAATCAGAATAGATCATGCTGGAGAGTTTGGTGCTAAAAGAATTTACCAGGGTCAGCTTGCTATACTGGGCAACACCCCAACAGGACCTATAATACAGGTAAACATGTTATGATCTTTATTTCTCAATAGCTTTTATATCTGTTATCATGTTACAGTGTGTCTTTAAGATAACGCTCAACCATCTTTTGCTTCTGTTCTTTAGTAATACAGTATTTGTATGGATATCAAAACACCATTTTGTTATGTTTAACTTTATTTATTACAAATTATTTCACATTCAGCACTACTTTCTACAAGTTATAAGCCTCTTAGTTTAACATGCTTGAAACCCATTATTAAACTTTATTAAATACATGATTTGCCGCTACTGAAGAAGAAAAAAATATTCATTTCAGAGGCATAATTTGCAATTCAATAATCATATGATAAAAAATTATCTGTCATGAGGTGATAGCATGCCCATGTGGCCAAATGGTTAATATGTCAGAGTAGTATTTTTAATCTAAGGATTGCTGGCTGCATGGGTTCAAACCCTTTCATGCGCAAGCTGTAGTCTCCAGATTCATTGAGCAAGAAAGTTTACACTCAATTTTTAGAACTGGTTGGTTCCAGGAACAGTTTCTTGATAGAGTCTGCAAGCTTCATACACAATCAAACTATTAATATAAATCCTGTATAAACTATATGATCTCTCTGACCTTGAAATGTTACTAAAATCAGTTGTATTTGTAGTCTGTGATACTTTGTAAAAGCAAAGATGGATATAGTCCTTTTGGCACAAAACTGTTTCTATAGCAGTTGTGTAAATTTTATATTGACAAAATTAATGCTGCATTCAGATTTTAGGATGGAAATCTTGAAGCACTCTATAATATATGGTGCATTTTATCTCAATTTCTAACCAGTATGAATTGTTCTATCTTAAACAAAATCATGTAATTAACAATTTTTTGATAGAAATGATGTCAAGAAATTGTAACAATATGATTTTTTTAGTTTGAATTGCCACTTACCTGAATCAGCGCTCTCACCGAGTCCCTGGGACTCAATGCTATATATTGAGTATATAATTTTATGCATGTTTAGAAAGACAAAAATAGAAAATCACAGACTGTATACATTACATAGATTATAAACTGTACATTCAGGAGATGCAGGAAGAAGAAGAGAAGCATCTGGCAGAGTTTGTAAAGTTGATGCGAGATCACCGTGCTAGACCAACTGTACTCTTACCTCTGTGGAATATCGCAGGATTTGCACTTGGTAAATGATTTTGTACACATGTTAAAGTGTAGAAAGCTGCAAAATTTAGTAAAAAGGAAAAGAGTTTTTAAATTTTTGTTAGAGTGAATTTCACATGCACAATATCATTGCCTTAAGGTTAAAACCCTATTTAAAACAGCAGCATAGTATTTTGTTCTGGAACATATTATTCTGTTTACGTACACTTTTTATGTGTAAAACACACAAGACATATATGTTACAACTTTTGAGAATCAACCATTATAATATTATAGCTTTATGCCCTTTATTGATAACTATATCTCTTCCTAGTTTGCTATTTCTTATCCCATTTTATATAGTTTAAATTATCTCCTCATTTGCTTGAACTGACAGTGTTATAGAAGCATGTTTTATAATGTATGATTGGTTTTCTATGTGAACTGTTGTAGTTTTAGCAAGGCACCTGGTTAAGGTTTGATTTAATGATTGAGTTTGTATGAGAATTGAGACCTCATTTGTTGTCATTATTTATTACTATAAATCTGTTGGGGCTAGACTGTGTATCAGTCTGGGAGATTTTAGTATGGTACTAACTCTGTCAACGGGTACCTGCATAAATTAATGGACAGGAGGCCTGCAATTGTTGTGTTTAGGGAACTCAATCATTGGTTACCATCATAAATATTCCAGGAATCAGTCTGTTTGTTTCTGGTACAGTTACTTGATCAACACTTGTCGTCATAAATATTGAAAGCTTAGATTTGTTAATTAACACTAGGGTAACCTCCAAATATGGAGAGACAATGTATTTCATATAAATACTGGGACAAGATTTTCTAGGGGCATTCTAGATTGAAGATTGAAGAACGAGATTCAAAATGCAAGAGTAAGATTGTAAGAGCTAGAGTCGGGATAGGGATTTTTGAGAGTTAATTCTCAGTGACTTATCAACTTTGTGTGAGGAAGAAAAACTCTGTAACTTTAATTATTAATTGTAGAGTAGAAATTTAGAACATTTTCAACAAATAAACAGTGAAATGAAATTAAGAACAGTTATTGTGTATTTTTATGTGAAATTATGGAAGTAGTATAAATTATAAATTACGGGAGAAGAGAATTTATAACACTGGTGGCAGCGGTGGGATTTTTGGACTTTAACACGTTTAGAAAAGATTTTAAAGTGACTATCTGAAGAGACATTTATTTGAACTGTACATTATAAAATTAATAAAATGGGACCAAAGAAACAAACCGGTGCAGCTTCAATTATTGTGGAAGAACAATTCGGTGATAATGTTTTATCAAAAACTCAGTTATTACATGAAAAAACTGAAAATTGCAGAAGAAGAAAACAGAAAATTAGAAGTAGTTATTAGAAAAACAGAGCAAGAAGCCATGTTACAGAGAGATAAAATTGTGAATCATTATCTACAGAGGATTAATGACATAGATGGATTATTAATTATAGTTGATTAATAGGATAAGACTTTAATAAAAAAATTTTTTTAAAATTTTTTTTAAAAAAAAAGGGGAAAAAACCCCAAAAAAATTTTTTAAAAAAAAAAACCCCCCCCCCAAAAAATTTTTTTTTTGGGGTTTAAAAAAATTTTTTTTTTTTTAAAAAAATTTTTTTTTGGGGAAACTTCCAAAAAAATTTTTAAAAATTTTTTTTTTTAAAAAATTAACCCCCCCCAAAAAATTTTTTTAAAAAAAATTTAAAAAACCTTAAAAAATTTTTAAAAATTAAAAAATTTAAAAAAGGGGAAAAAAAAAAAAATTTTTAAAAAAGGGGGAAAAAGGGGGGGGTTTAATTTTTTTTTTAAAAACCCTTTTTAAAAAACCGGTTTTTAATTATTTTTTTTAAATTTCCCCCTTTTTAAAAAAACCAAAAAAAAAAAAAAAATTTTTTTAAAAAGGGAAAAAAAATTAAAAAAATTAAAAAAAAAGGGTTTAAAATGGGGGGGGGGGCCCTTTAAAAAAAAAAAAAAAAAAAAATTAAAACCATTTTTAAAAAAAAAAAAAAAAGGGAAAAAAAACAAAAAAAAAAAAAAAAATTCGGGAAAATTTTAAAAAAAATTTTAAAAAAAAAAAGGGGGAAAGAAAAAACCCGGAAAAAAAAAAAAAAGAAAAAAAAAAAAAAAATTTCAAAAAAAAAAACCCAAAACCAAAAAAATTTTTAAAAAAAAAAATTTTAAAAAATTAAAAAAAAGGGAAAAAAAAAAAAATTTTTTAAAAAAAGGAAAAAAAATTTTTTTAAAAAAAAAAATCCAAAGGGTTTTAAAATTTTAAATAAAAAAAAAAAAAAAAAAAAAAAAAAGGGAAAAAAAAAAAAAAAGGCCCCCTTTTTTTTGGGAAAAAAAAAAGGGGAAATAAAGGGGGTTTTTAAAACCCATAAAAAAAAAATTCCCAAAAAAAAAAAAAAAAAAAAAAAGGGGGTTTTTTTAAAAATTTTAAAAAAAAAAAATTTTTTTTAAAAAAAAAAAAAGGGGAAAAAAATTTTAAAAATAAAAAAAAAAATTTTTTAAAATTAAAAAAATTAATTTAAAAAAAAAAAAGGAAAAAAAAAAAGGGGGGGGGGAAAAAAAAAAAAATTTTTTTTAAAAAAAAAACCCTTGGGGGGAAATTTTTGGGTTTTTTTAAAAAACCCCCAAATTTTTTTTTAAAAAAATTGGAAAAAATGTTTTTTCCCCCCCCAAAAAAAAAAAACCCCCCAAAATTTTTTGGGGGGAAAAGAAAAAAGGTGGGGAAAAAAAAAAAGCTTTTTTTTTAAAAAAAAAAGGGGAAATTTTTTTAAAAAAAATTTGGGGGTTTTTTTAAAAATTTCCCCAAAAAAAAAAAAAAACCCCAAAAAAAAATTTTTTTTAAAAAAAAAAAAAAAAAAAAACCCCCCCTTAAAAAGGGAAAAAAAAAATTTTTTTAAAAAACCAAAATTTTTTTTTTTTTTAAAACCCCCAAAAAAAAAAAAACCCCCTTTTTCCCCCTTTTTTTTGGAAAGCCTTTCCATTTTGAAAAAAACCAAAAAAAGGAAAAAAATTTCCGGGGGGGGAAAAAGGGGTTTTTTTTTGGGGGAAAATTTTTTCCAAAAAATTTTGGATTTTTTTAAAAAAAAATTTTTTTTTTTCCAAAAAAAAAAAAGGGGGGTTTTTTGGGTTTGGGAACCGGGGGAAAAAAAAAAAAAAGGGGGGGGAAAAAAATTTTTTCGGGAAAAATTTGGGAAAAGGGGTTTTTTTTTTTAAAAATTTTAAACCCCCCAAAAAAGGGGCCCCCCGGGAAAAAATTTTTTTAAAAAAAAAAAAAAAAAACCCCCCCCAAAAAAAATTAAAAAAAAATTTGGGGGAAAAAATTTTTTTAAAAAAGGGATTTGGCTGTTTTAAAAAAAGTTTAAAAGTATTCTCAACACAAAAGAGGGGGCTTTTCTTCTCAAATTTTTCCAAAAATTTTACAAAAAAAGATTTTTTGGGATCTACACATGGGCTCAGTTAAAAAGGCGCTCATTTGGGAATTTCAAAAAAATTTTCAAAAAAAAAAATGCAAGTTTTTTTTGTTTAAGCTAAAGGGTTTCCCGGGGGTCGGAAAAATTTAAAAAATAAAGCCCAAAGGGAGAAAAAGTTTTATTTCTAAAACCCATCATCAAAAAAGCCCCCTTTTTGGTCACATATGGGGGGGTTTAGCACTGATAAAAAAGGAGAGATAATGGCCCTGTGGAAAACATGCATCATGATATTTGAAAAAATTAACATGGAAATTAAATGACAAATTGGCAATCAAACATGGCAAGGATCAAACAAGAATAACAATAAAATTACAAATCAAAGAAACTAAGACAATGCAGAAGATGGCATCTGAATAAGATTTTCAACAAGTTAGAAGAGGTAAAAGGAATAGGACTCAACACATACCTTACCAGCACAGAACATAAAGATCATAAAGAATCATCATGTAAAATATCTTTCAATAAGTTTTTGATTTCAAAGGAGTACATGTTGGGTATATAAGGGTACTCTGAGATTTTGCAGTCATTTCGGAGTTTTCGACTATTCAGAATTGTGTAGGGAATTAATATTGGAATAATATGACAGTGTAAAGAAAATAGTGAAAAAAGAGGAATTTTAAACGTTGTTCTTACAAAAAATATATATTGGATATAAAACACAATCGGAATTAATTTGTGATTAGTTCAAATTGGAATATTAATTTGTTATTCATTTCAAAATTGGAATATTAATTTGTGATTCATTCTGAATTGGAATATTAACTTGTGATTCTTTTCAATTGGAATATAATTGTGTGATTCTGGTTTAAATTGGATTTTAAAGTGTTTTATTTTCAGTTTAACAATCAGTGCCATTTTCTAATTTCAACTATGTTATATATAAATATTAAGTTTAATATTTTGGCACTTATGACTCTATGGTAGAGACGACTACCAAACAAATCTTATATTCAGTTTGTGCCTTTTAAGAATTCTTTCACATTTGTTAAAATTTATTAAGAAATAAATAGGCACCAGGACTTAGTGTGCAAGAAATAGACAATGTGTGAAAGATTGAATTAGGATATATTATTGTGAAATAGAAAAAAAGGACAACAGAACAATTATATTATATAATTGAGTGACAAAATAAGTTTCATTTTGATATTAAAACACGGTGTTAAAAGTTGAATAACTGTTTAAGAACTTTAATTAGTTTGTTTTGAGTATTCAATGTATAATTGTAGTCAGAAAAAAAAATTGTCGTTAAAAGAAGTAACATTTCTGTATATTTAGTATTTTCTTAGAATTTCGTATTTGAATAATGCTTATTTTAGTTAATGCAGTGTTTATATGTTAATTGAGAATGTTTTATTGTTAAACTTCTATTCATTTTGGGAGTAAGATTGGTTGAATAGTCACTGATTTTTGTTTCATTTCTATATTTTTGTTTGGTGTTATTAACTTAATTGGGACAATTAAGCTTTTTAAGGTTGGGGGAGTGTTGTAGTTTTAGCAAGGCACCTGGTTAAGGTTTGATTTAATGATTGAGTTTGTATGAGAATTGAGACCTCATTTGTTGTCATTATTTATTACTATAAATCTGTTGGGGCTAGACTGTGTATCAGTCTGGGAGATTTTAGTTTGGTATCTCTGTCAACGGGTACCTGCATAAATTAATGGACAGGAGGCCTGCAATTGTTGTGTTTAGGGAACTCAATCATTGGTTACCATCATAAATATTCCAGGAATCAGTCTGTTTGTTTCTGGTACAGTTACTTGATCAACACTTGTCGTCATAAATATTGAAAGCTTAGATTTGTCAATTAACACTAGGGTAACCTCCAAATATGGAGAGACAATGTATTTCATATAAATACTGGGACAAGATTTTCTAGGGGCAGTCTAGATTGAAGATTGAAGAACGAGATTCAAAATGCAAGAGTAAGATTGTAAGAGCTAGAGTCGGGATAGGGATTTTTGAGAGTTAATTCTCAGTGACTTATCAACCATGTGTGAGGAAGAAAAACTCTGTAACTTTAATTATTAATTGTAGAGTAGAAATTTAGAACATTTTATAACAAATAAACAGTGAAATGAAATTAAGAACAGTTATTGTGTATATTTTATGTGGAATTATGGAAGTAGTAGAAATTATAAATTACAAGAGAGAAGAATTTATAACAGAACATCTGCTTGGTCTTTATAAGTTTATGAAGAGATTCAACTTAACATGTTCAATATCAAAATCAAGTGGTTAGGACTAAAATTATTATCAGCACCACCAGCACAATGGAGATTAAAGAAAACACAATATTTTTTGTGGAAATCTACAATGCCCTGAGTTTATATATTTAGTATGTAGCATACTGGATGAAAACTTATGACAAAGTAACATTTACATGTATATAAAGTGTTTGTTTTTCAGGAGCTGGGTCTGCATTGCTTGGTAAAGAGGGAGCTATGGCATGTACAGTAGCTGTGGAGTCTGTAATTGGTCAACATTATAATGAGTGAGCAAATACTCTCATATAATTTTATGATGTTTGTTAATATTAATTTTTTATATTTTTTTATTTTTAATTAACGGCTAAGTATATAAAAAATTTGAAACTTTACTTGAAATTAAATAAATATTCAATTTTAACATTTTACAAAGAAATTTTGCAAGATAAAAAATGTTACTATGGTGGGAATTGAAAAGTTTTAACATCCAGTAACACTCTAGAGAATGTTTTATCTCTCTAAAAAGAATGCAGTATTGTATAAGATAATAGTAATGAGAAAACTTGATTAATAAATATGTGAAACCTGTACCAATAAATCATTGTTTTCTCTCCTTAAAAGATATACCTGGTATGTTTATTTAGCTAGTTAAGAGATAAGTTCATCCACTTTCGTATTTCCTGTATGATTAATGTGTCTACCATTGATAAAGAAGTCTTATAATTAACATTATCTATGAGTACATTAATGTGATCAAACTAAAACTTCCTGTTTTATTAATGGTCCCAGTTCACTGTTTTTATAGTGCAGAA